>NW_027193346.1:0-130919 GCF_032444005.1 Ranitomeya imitator | reverse complement strand
GAACAAGAAACCACCAAAAATTTTAACCAGTCATCGTTCTCACAACACTGAGGACCAGTCATTCGAAATGACTTCTCCATGCATTTTATGCATTGGTAAAAGCACTATGATGAAAAGTGTGATATGTTTTCAGGTATCTCCTATACTAATAGAGCCACATGCTCACCGGTTTGCCACATGATGTAGGCCTATGGACTGAACAAGAAACCACCAAAAATTTTAACCAGTCATCGTTCTCACAACACTGAGGACCAGTCATTCGAAATGACTTCTCCATGCATTTTATGCATTGGTAAAAGCACTATGATGAAAAGTGTGATATGTTTTCAGGTATCTCCTATACTAATAGAGCCACATGCTCACCGGTTTGCCACATGATGTAGGCCTATGGACTGAACAAGAAACCACCAAAAATTTTAACCAGTCATCGTTCTCACAACACTGAGGACCAGTCATTCAAAATGACTTCTCCATGCATTTTATGCATTGGTAAAAGCACTATGATGAAAAGTGTGATATGTTTTCAGGTATCTCCTATACTAATAGAGCCACATGCTCACCGGTTTGCCACATGATGTAGGCCTATGGACTGAACAAGAAACCACCAAAAATTTTAACCAGTCATCGTTCTCACAACACTGAGGACCAGTCATTCGAAATGACTTCTCCATGCATTTTATGCATTGGTAAAAGCACTATGATGAAAAGTGTGATATGTTTTCAGGTATCTCCTATACTAATAGAGCCACATGCTCACCGGTTTGCCACATGATGTAGGCCTATGGACTGAACAAGAAACCACCAAAAATTTTAACCAGTCATCGTTCTCACAACACTGAGGACCAGTCATTCGAAATGACTTCTCCATGCATTTTATGCATTGGTAAAAGCACTATGATGAAAAGTGTGATATGTTTTCAGGTATCTCCTATACTAATAGAGCCACATGCTCACCGGTTTGCCACATGATGTAGGCCTATGGACTGAACAAGAAACCACCAAAAATTTTAACCAGTCATCATTCTCACAACACTGAGGACCAGTCATTCGAAATGACTTCTCCATGCATTTTATGCATTGGTAAAAGCACTATGATGAAAAGTGTGATATGTTTTCAGGTATCTCCTATACTAATAGAGCCACATGCTCACCGGTTTGCCACATGATGTAGGCCTATGGACTGAACAAGAAACCACCAAAAATTTTAACCAGTCATCGTTCTCACAACACTGAGGACCAGTCATTCGAAATGACTTCTCCATGCATTTTATGCATTGGTAAAAGCACTATGATGAAAAGTGTGATGTTTTCAGGTATCTCCTATACTAATAGAGCCACATGCTCACCGGTTTGCCACATGATGTAGGCCTATGGACTGAACAAGAAACCACCAAAAATTTTAACCAGTCATCGTTCTCACAACACTGAGGACCAGTCATTCGAAATGACTTCTCCATGCATTTTATGCATTGGTAAATGCACTATGATGAAAAGTGTGATATGTTTTCAGGTATCTCCTATACTAATAGAGCCACATGCTCACCGGTTTGCCACATGATGTAGGCCTATGGACTGAACAAGAAACCACCAAAAATTTTAACCAGTCATCGTTCTCACAACACTGAGGACCAGTCATTCGAAATGACTTCACCATGCATTTTATGCATTGGTAAAAGCACTATGATGAAAAGTGTGATATGTTTTCAGGTATCTCCTATACTAATAGAGCCACATGCTCACCGGTTTGCCACATGATGTAGGCCTATGGACTGAACAAGAAACCACCAAAAATTTTAACCATTCATCGTTCTCACAACACTGAGGACCAGTCATTCGAAATGACTTCTCCATGCATTTTATGCATTGGTAAAAGCACTATGATGAAAAGTGTGATATGTTTTCAGGTATCTCCTATACTAATAGAGCCACATGCTCACCGGTTTGCCACATGATGTAGGCCTATGGACTGAACAAGAAACCACCAAAAATTTTAACCAGTCATCGTTCTCACAACACTGAGGACCAGTCATTCGAAATGACTTCTCCATGCATTTTATGCATTGGTAAAAGCACTATGATGAAAAGTGTGATATGTTTTCAGGTATCTCCTATACTAATAGAGCCACATGCTCACCAGTTTGCCACATGATGTAGGCCTATGGACTGAACAATAAACCACCAAAAATTTTAACCAGTCATCATTCTCACAACACTGAGGACCAGTCATTTGAAATGACTTCTCCATGCATTTTATGCATTGGTAAAAGCACTATGATGAAAAGTGTGATATGTTTTCAGGTATCTCCTATACTAATAGAGCCACATGCTCACCGGTTTGCCACATGATGTAGGCCTATGGACTGAACAAGAAACCACCAAAAATTTTAACCAGTCATCGTTCTCACAACACTGAGGACCAGTCATTCGAAATGACTTCACCATGCATTTTATGCACTGGTAAAAGCACTATGATGAAAAGTGTGATATGTTTTCAGGTATCTCCTATACTAATAGAGCCACATGCTCACCGGTTTGCCACATGATGTAGGCCTATGGACTGAACAAGAAACCACCAAAAATTTTAACCATTCATCGTTCTCACAACACTGAGGACCAGTCATTCGAAATGACTTCTCCATGCATTTTATGCATTGGTAAAAGCACTATGATGAAAAGTGTGATATGTTTTCAGGTATCTCCTATACTAATAGAGCCACATGCTCACCGGTTTGCCACATGATGTAGGCCTATGGACTGAACAAGAAACCACCAAAAATTTTAACCAGTCATCGTTCTCACAACACTGAGGACCAGTCATTCGAAATGACTTCTCCATGCATTTTATGCATTGGTAAAAGCACTATGATGAAAAGTGTGATATGTTTTCAGGTATCTCCTATACTAATAGAGCCACATGCTCACCAGTTTGCCACATGATGTAGGCCTATGGACTGAACAAGAAACCACCAAAAATTTTAACCAGTCATCATTCTCACAACACTGAGGACCAGTCATTCGAAATGACTTCTCCATGCATTTTATGCATTGGTAAAAGCACTATGATGAAAAGTGTGATATGTTTTCAGGTATCTCCTATACTAATAGAGCCACATTCTCACCGGTTTGCCACATGATGTAGGCCTATGGACTGAACAAGAAACCACCAAAAATTTTAATCAGTCATCGTTCTCACAACACTGAGGACCAGTCATTCGAAATGACTTCTCCATGCATTTTATGCATTGGTAAAAGCACTATGATGAAAAGTGTGATATGTTTTCAGGTATCTCCTATACTAATAGAGCCACATGCTCACCGGTTTGCCACATGATGTAGGCCTATGGACTGAACAAGAAACCACCAAAAATTTTAACCAGTCATCGTTCTCACAACACTGAGGACCAGTCATTCGAAATGACTTCTCCATGCATTTTATGCATTGGTAAAAGCACTATGATGAAAAGTGTGATATGTTTTCAGGTATCTCCTATACTAATAGAGCCACATGCTCACCGGTTTGCCACATGATGTAGGCCTATGGACTGAACAAGAAACCACCAAAAATTTTAACCAGTCATCGTTCTCACAACACTGAGGACCAGTCATTCGAAATGACTTCTCCATGCATTTTATGCATTGGTAAAAGCACTATGATGAAAAGTGTGATATGTTTTCAGGTATCTCCTATACTAATAGAGCCACATGCTCACCGGTTTGCCACATGATGTAGGCCCATGGACTGAACAAGAAACCACCAAAAATTTTAACCAGTCATCGTTCTCACAACACTGAGGACCAGTCATTCGAAATGACTTCTCCATGCATTTTATGCATTGGTAAAAGCACTATGATGAAAAGTGTGATATGTTTTCAGGTATCTCCTATACTAATAGAGTCACATGCTCACCGGTTTGCCACATGATGTAGGCCCATGGACTGAACAAGAAACCACCAAAAATTTTAACCAGTCATCGTTCTCACAACACTGAGGACCAGTCATTCGAATTGACTTCTCCATGCATTTTATGCATTGGTAAAAGCACTATGATGAAAAGAGTGATATGTTTTCAGGTATCTCCTATACTAATAGAGCCACATGCTCACCGGTTTGCCACATGATGTAGGCCTATGGACTGAACAAGAAACCACCAAAAGTTTAACCAGTCATCGTTCTCACAACACTGAGGACCAGTCATTCGAAATGACTTCTCCATGCATTTTATGCATTGGTAAAAGCACTATGATGAAAAGTGTGATATGTTTTCAGGTATTTCCTATACTAATAGAGTCACATGCTCACCGGTTTGCCACATGATGTAGGCCCATGGACTGAACAAGAAACCACCAAAAATTTTAACCAGTCATCGTTCTCACAACACTGAGGACCAGTCATTCGAATTGACTTCTCCATGCATTTTATGCATTGGTAAAAGCACTATGATGAAAAGAGTGATATGTTTTCAGGTATCTCCTATACTAATAGAGCCACATGCTCACCGGTTTGCCACATGATGTAGGCCTATGGACTGAACAAGAAACCACCAAAATTTTAACCAGTCATCGTTCTCACAACACTGAGGACCAGTCATTCGAAATGACTTCTCCATGCATTTTATGCATTGGTAAAAGCACTATGATGAAAAGTGTGATATGTTTTCAGGTATCTCCTATACTAATAGAGCCACATGCTCACCGGTTTGCCACATGATGTAGGCCTATGGACTGAACAAGAAACCACCAAAAATTTTAACCAGTCATCGTTCTCACAACACTGAGGACCAGTCATTCGAAATGACTTCTCCATGCATTTTATGCATTGGTAAAAGCACTATGATGAAAAGTGTGATATGTTTTCAGGTATCTCCTATACTAATAGAGCCACATGCTCACCGGTTTGCCACATGATGTAGGCCTATGGACTGAACAAGAAACCACCAAAAATTTTAACCAGTCATCGTTCTCACAACACTGAGGACCAGTCATTCGAAATGACTTCTCCATGCATTTTCTGCATTGGTAAAAGCACTATGATGAAAAGTGTGATATGTTTTCAGGTATCTCCTATACTAATAGAGCCACATGCTCACCGGTTTGCCACATGATGTAGGCCCATGGACTGAACAAGAAACCACCAAAAATTTTAACCAGTCATCGTTCTCACAACACTGAGGACCAGTCATTCGAAATGACTTCTCCCTGCATTTTATGCATTGGTAAAAAGCACTATGATGAAAAGTGTGATATGTTTTCAGGTATCTCCTATACTAATAGAGCCACATGCTCACCGGTGTGCCACATGATGTAGGCCTATGGACTGAACAAGAAACCACCAAAAATTTTAACCAGTCATCGTTCTCACAACACTGAGGACCAGTCATTCGAAATGACTTCTCCATGCATTTTATGCATTGGTAAAAGCACTATGATGAAAAGTGTGATATGTTTTCAGGTATCTCCTATACTAATAGAGCCACATGCTCACCGGTTTGCCACATGATGTAGGCCCATGGACTGAACAAGAAACCACCAAAAATTTTAACCAGTCATCGTTCTCACAACACTGAGGACCAGTCATTCGAAATGACTTCTCCATGCATTTTATGCATTGGTAAAAGCACTATGATGAAAAGTGTGATATGTTTTCAGGTATCTCCTATACTAATAGAGCCACATGCTCACCGGTTTGCCACATGATGTAGGCCTATGGACTGAACAAGAAACCACCAAAAATTTTAACCAGTCATCGTTCTCACAACACTGAGGACCAGTCATTCGAAATGACTTCTCCATGCATTTTATGCATTGGTAAAAGCACTATGATGAAAAGTGTGATATGTTTTCAGGTATCTCCTATACTAATAGAGCCACATGCTCACCGGTTTGCCACATGATGTAGGCCTATGGACTGAACAAGAAACCACCAAAAATTTTAACCAGTCATCGTTCTCACAACACTGAGGACCAGTCATTCGAAATGACTTCTCCATGCATTTTATGCATTGGTAAAAGCACTATGATGAAAAGTGTGATATGTTTTCAGGTATCTCCTATACTAATAGAGCCACATGCTCACCGGTTTGCCACATGATGTAGGCCCATGGACTGAACAAGAAACCACCAAAAATTTTAACCAGTCATCGTTCTCACAACACTGAGGACCAGTCATTCGAAATGACTTCTCCATGCATTTTATGCATTGGTAAAAGCACTATGATGAAAAGTGTGATATGTTTTCAGGTATCTCCTATACTAATACAGCCACATGCTCACCGGTTTGCCACATGATGTAGGCCTATGGACTGAACAAGAAACCACCAAAAATTTTAACCAGTCATCGTTCTCACAACACTGAGGACCAGTCATTCGAAATGACTTCTCCATGCATTTTATGCATTGGTAAAAGCACTATGATGAAAAGTGTGATATGTTTTCAGGTATCTCCTATACTAATAGAGCCACATGCTCACCGGTTTGCCACATGATGTAGGCCTATGGACTGAACAAGAAACCACCAAAAATTTTAACCAGTCATCGTTCTCACAACACTGAGGACCAGTCATTCGAAATGACTTCTCCATGCATTTTATGCATTGGTAAAAGCACTATGATGAAAAGTGTGATATGTTTTCAGGTATCTCCTATACTAATAGAGCCACATGCTCACCGGTTTGCCACATGATGTAGGCCTATGGACTGAACAAGAAACCACCAAAAATTTTAACCAGTCATCGTACTCACAACACTGAGGACCAGTCATTCGAAATGACTTCTCCATGCATTTTATGCATTGGTAAAAGCACTATGATGAAAAGTGTGATATGTTTTCAGGTATCTCCTATACTAATAGAGCCACATGCTCACCGGTTTGCCACATGATGTAGGCCTATGGACTGAACAAGAAACCACCAAAAATTTTAACCAGTCATCGTTCTCACAACACTGAGGACCAGTCATTCGAAATGACTTCTCCATGCATTTTATGCATTGGTAAAAGCACTATGATGAAAAGTGTGATATGTTTTCAGGTATCTCCTATACTAATAGAGCCACATGCTCACCGGTTTGCCACATGATGTAGGCCTATGGACTGAACAAGAAACCACCAAAAATTTTAACCAGTCATCGTTCTCACAACACTGAGGACCAGTCATTCGAAATGACTTCTCCATGCATTTTATGCATTGGTAAAAGCACTATGATGAAAAGTGTGATATGTTTTCAGGTATCTCCTATACTAATAGAGCCACATGCTCACCGGTTTGCCACATGATGTAGGCCTATGGACTGAACAAGAAACCACCAAAAATTTTAACCAGTCATCGTTCTCACAACACTGAGGACCAGTCATTCGAAATGACTTCTCCATGCATTTTATGCATTGGTAAAAGCACTATGATGAAAAGTGTGATATGTTTTCAGGTATCTCCTATACTAATAGAGCCACATGCTCACCGGTTTGCCACATGATGTAGGCCTATGGACTGAACAAGAAACCACCAAAAATTTTAACCAGTCATCGTTCTCACAACACTGAGGACCAGTCATTCGAAATGACTTCTCCATGCATTTTATGCATTGGTAAAAGCACTATGATGAAAAGTGTGATATGTTTTCAGGTATCTCCTATACTAATAGAGCCACATGCTCACCGGTTTGCCACATGATGTAGGCCCATGGACTGAACAAGAAACCACCAAAAATTTTAACCAGTCATCGTTCTCACAACACTGAGGACCAGTCATTCGAAATGACTTCTCCATGCATTTTATGCATTGGTAAAAGCACTATGATGAAAAGTGTGATATGTTTTCAGGTATCTCCTATACTAATAGAGTCACATGCTCACCGGTTTGCCACATGATGTAGGCCCATGGACTGAACAAGAAACCACCAAAAATTTTAACCAGTCATCGTTCTCACAACACTGAGGACCAGTCATTCGAATTGACTTCTCCATGCATTTTATGCATTGGTAAAAGCACTATGATGAAAAGAGTGATATGTTTTCAGGTATCTCCTATACTAATAGAGCCACATGCTCACCGGTTTGCCACATGATGTAGGCCTATGGACTGAACAAGAAACCACCAAAAGTTTAACCAGTCATCGTTCTCACAACACTGAGGACCAGTCATTCGAAATGACTTCTCCATGCATTTTATGCATTGGTAAAAGCACTATGATGAAAAGTGTGATATGTTTTCAGGTATTTCCTATACTAATAGAGTCACATGCTCACCGGTTTGCCACATGATGTAGGCCCATGGACTGAACAAGAAACCACCAAAAATTTTAACCAGTCATCGTTCTCACAACACTGAGGACCAGTCATTCGAATTGACTTCTCCATGCATTTTATGCATTGGTAAAAGCACTATGATGAAAAGAGTGATATGTTTTCAGGTATCTCCTATACTAATAGAGCCACATGCTCACCGGTTTGCCACATGATGTAGGCCTATGGACTGAACAAGAAACCACCAAAATTTTAACCAGTCATCGTTCTCACAACACTGAGGACCAGTCATTCGAAATGACTTCTCCATGCATTTTATGCATTGGTAAAAGCACTATGATGAAAAGTGTGATATGTTTTCAGGTATCTCCTATACTAATAGAGCCACATTCTCACCGGTTTGCCACATGATGTAGGCCTATGGACTGAACAAGAAACCACCAAAAATTTTAACCAGTCATCGTTCTCACAACACTGAGGACCAGTCATTCGAAATGACTTCTCCATGCATTTTATGCATTGGTAAAAGCACTATGATGAAAAGTGTGATATGTTTTCAGGTATCTCCTATACTAATAGAGCCACATGCTCACCGGTTTGCCACATGATGTAGGCCTATGGACTGAACAAGAAACCACCAAAAATTTTAACCAGTCATCGTTCTCACAACACTGAGGACCAGTCATTCGAAATGACTTCTCCATGCATTTTCTGCATTGGTAAAAGCACTATGATGAAAAGTGTGATATGTTTTCAGGTATCTCCTATACTAATAGAGCCACATGCTCACCGGTTTGCCACATGATGTAGGCCCATGGACTGAACAAGAAACCACCAAAAATTTTAACCAGTCATCGTTCTCACAACACTGAGGACCAGTCATTCGAAATGACTTCTCCATGCATTTTATGCATTGGTAAAAAGCACTATGATGAAAAGTGTGATATGTTTTCAGGTATCTCCTATACTAATAGAGCCACATGCTCACCGGTGTGCCACATGATGTAGGCCTATGGACTGAACAAGAAACCACCAAAAATTTTAACCAGTCATCGTTCTCACAACACTGAGGACCAGTCATTCGAAATGACTTCTCCATGCATTTTATGCATTGGTAAAAGCACTATGATGAAAAGTGTGATATGTTTTCAGGTATCTCCTATACTAATAGAGCCACATGCTCACCGGTTTGCCACATGATGTAGGCCCATGGACTGAACAAGAAACCACCAAAAAATTTAACCAGTCATCGTTCTCACAACACTGAGGACCAGTCATTCGAAATGACTTCTCCATGCATTTTATGCATTGGTAAAAGCACTATGATGAAAAGTGTGATATGTTTTCAGGTATCTCCTATACTAATAGAGCCACATGCTCACCGGTTTGCCACATGATGTAGGCCTATGGACTGAACAAGAAACCACCAAAAATTTTAACCAGTCATCGTTCTCACAACACTGAGGACCAGTCATTCGAAATGACTTCTCCATGCATTTTATGCATTGGTAAAAGCACTATGATGAAAAGTGTGATATGTTTTCAGGTATCTCCTATACTAATAGAGCCACATGCTCACCGGTTTGCCACATGATGTAGGCCTATGGACTGAACAAGAAACCACCAAAAATTTTAACCAGTCATCGTTCTCACAACACTGAGGACCAGTCATTCGAAATGACTTCTCCATGCATTTTATGCATTGGTAAAAGCACTATGATGAAAAGTGTGATATGTTTTCAGGTATCTCCTATACTAATAGAGCCACATGCTCACCGGTTTGCCACATGATGTAGGCCCATGGACTGAACAAGAAACCACCAAAAATTTTAACCAGTCATCGTTCTCACAACACTGAGGACCAGTCATTCGAAATGACTTCTCCATGCATTTTATGCATTGGTAAAAGCACTATGATGAAAAGTGTGATATGTTTTCAGGTATCTCCCTATACTAATACAGCCACATGCTCACGCGTTTGCCCACATGATGTAGGCCTATGGACTGAACAAGAAACCACCAAAAATTTTAACCAGTCATCGTTCTCACAACACTGAGGACCAGTCATTCGAAATGACTTCTCCATGCATTTTATGCATTGGTAAAAGCACTATGATGAAAAGTGTGATATGTTTTCAGGTATCTCCTATACTAATAGAGCCACATGCTCACCGGTTTGCCACATGATGTAGGCCTATGGACTGAACAAGAAACCACCAAAAATTTTAACCAGTCATCGTTCTCACAACACTGAGGACCAGTCATTCGAATTGACTTCTCCATGCATTTTATGCATTGGTAAAAGCACTATGATGAAAAGTGTGATATGTTTTCAGGTATCTCCTATACTAATAGAGCCACATGCTCACCGGTTTGCCACATGATGTAGGCCTATGGACTGAACAAGAAACCACCAAAAATTTTAACCAGTCATCGTTCTCACAACACTGAGGACCAGTCATTCGAAATGACTTCTCCATGCATTTTATGCATTGGTAAAAGCACTATGATGAAAAGTGTGATATGTTTTTCAGGTATCTCCTATACTAATAAGCCACATGCTCACCGGTTTGCCACATGATGTAGGCCTATGGACTGAACAAGAAACCACCAAAAATTTTAACCAGTCATCGTTCTCACAACACTGAGGACCAGTAATTCGAAATGACTTCTCCATGCATTTTATGCATTGGTAAAAGCACTATGATGAAAAGTGTGATATGTTTTCAGGTATCTCCTATACTAATAGAGCCACATGCTCACCGGTTTTCCACATGATGTAGGCCTATGGACTGAACAAGAAACCACCAAAAATTTTAACCAGTCATCGTTCTCACAACACTGAGGACCAGTCATTCGAAATGACTTCTCCATGCATTTTATGCATTGGTAAAAGCACTATGATGAAAAGTGTGATATGTTTTCAGGTATCTCCTATACTAATAGAGCCACATGCTCACCGGTTTGCCACATGATGTAGGCCCATGGACTGAACAAGAAACCACCAAAAATTTTAACCAGTCATCGTTCTCACAACACTGAGGACCAGTCATTCGAAATGACTTCTCCATGCATTTTATGCATTGGTAAAAGCACTATGATGAAAAGTGTGATATGTTTTCAGGTATCTCCTATACTAATAGAGTCCACATGCTCACCGGTTTGCCACATGATGTAGGCCCATGGACTGAACAAGAAACCACCAAAAATTTTAACCAGTCATCGTTCTCACAACACTGAGGACCAGTCATTCGAATTGACTTCTCCATGCATTTTATGCATTGGTAAAAGCACTATGATGAAAAGAGTGATATGTTTTCAGGTATCTCCTATACTATACAGCCACATGCTCACCCGGTTTGCCACATGATGTAGGCCTATGGACTGAACAAGAAACCACCAAAATTTTAACCAGTCATCGTTCTCACAACACTGAGGACCAGTCATTCGAAATGACTTCTCCATGCATTTTATGCATTGGTAAAAGCACTATGATGAAAAGTGTGATATGTCTTCAGGTATCTCCTATACTAATAGAGCCACATTCTCACCGGTTTGCCACATGATGTAGGCCTATGGACTGAACAAGAAACCACCAAAAATTTTAACACAGTCATCGTTCTCACAACACTGAGGACCAGTCATTCGAAATGACTTCTCCATGCATTTTATGCATGGTAAAAGCACTATGATGAAAAGTGTGATATGTTTTCAGGTATCTCCTATACTAATAGAGTCACATGCTCACCGGTTTGCCACATGATGTAGGCCCATGGACTGAACAAGAAACCACCAAAAATTTTTAACCAGTCATCGTTCTCCACAACACTGAGGACCAGTCATTCGAATTGACTTCTCCATGCATTTTATGCATTGGTAAAAGCACTATGATGAAAAGAGTGATATGTTTTCAGGTATCTCCTATACTAATAGAGCCACATGCTCACCGGTTTGCCACATGATGTAGGCCTATGGACTGAACAAGAAACCACCAAAAGTTTACCAGTCATCGTTCTCACAACACTGAGGACCAGTCATTCGAAATGACTTCTCCATGCATTTTATGCATTGGTAAAAGCACTATGATGAAAAGTGTGATATGTGTTTCAGGTATTTCCTATACTAATAGAGTCACATGCTCACCGGTTTGCCACATGATGTAGGCCCATGGACTGAACAAGAAACCACCAAAATTTAAAACCAGTCATCGTTCTCACAACACTGAGGACCAGTCATTCGATTGACTTCTCCATGCATTTTATGCATTGGTAAAAGCACTATGATGAAAAGAGTGATATGTTTTCAGGTATCTCCTATACTAATAGAGCCACATGCTCACCGGTTTGCCACATGATGTAGGCCTATGGACTGAACAGAAACCACCAAAATTTTAACCAGTCATCGTTCTCACAACACTGAGGGACCAGTCATTCGAAATGACTTCTCCATGCATTTTATGCATTGGTAAAAGCACTATGATGAAAAGTGTGATATGTTTTCAGGTATCTCCTATACTAATAGAGCCACATTCTCACCGGTTTGCCACATGATGTAGGCCTATGGACTGAACAAGAAACCACCAAAAATTTTAACCAGTCATCGTTCTCACAACACTGAGGACCAGTCATTCGAAATGACTTCTCCATGCATTTTATGCATTGGTAAAAGCACTATGATGAAAAGTGTGATATGTTTTCAGGTATCTCCTATACTAATAGAGCCACATGCTCACCGGTTTGCCACATGATGTAGGCCTATGGACTGAACAAGAAACCACCAAAAATTTTAACCAGTCATCGTTCTCACAACACTGAGGACCAGTCATTCGAAATGACTTCTCCATGCATTTTCCTGCATTGGTAAAAGCACTATGATGAAAAGTGTGATATGTTTTCAGGTATCTCCTATACTAATAGAGCCAACATGCTCACCGGTTTGCCACATGATGTAGGCCCATGGACTGAACAAGAAACCACCAAAAATTTTAACCAGTCATCGTTCTCACAACACTTAGGACCAGTCATTCGAAATGACTTCTCCATGCATTTTATGCATTGGTAAAAAGCACTATGATGAAAAGTGTGATATGTTTTCAGGTATCTCCTATACTAATAGAGCCACATGCTCACCGGTGTGCCACATGATGTAGGCCTATGGACTGAACAAGAAACCACCAAAAAATTTTAACCAGTCATCGTTCTCACAACACTGAGGACCAGTCATTCGAAATGACTTCTCCATGCATTTTATGCATTGGTAAAAAGCACTATGATGAAAAGTGTGATATGTTTTCAGGTATCTCCTATACTAATAGAGCCACATGCTCACCGGTTTGCCACATGATGTAGGCCCATGGACTGAACAAGAAACCACCAAAAATTTTAACCAGTCATCGTTCTCACAACACTGAGGACCAGTCATTCGAAATGACTTCTCCATGCATTTTATGCATTGGTAAAAGCACTATGATGAAAAGTGTGATATGTTTTCAGGTATCTCCTATACTAATAGAGCCACATGCTCACCGGTTTGCCACATGATGTAGGCCCTATGGACTGAACAAGAAACCACCAAAATTTTAACCAGTCATCGTTCTCACAACACTGAGGACCAGTCATTCGAAATGACTTCTCCATGCATTTTATGCATTGGTAAAAGCACTATGATGAAAAGTGTGATATGTTTTCAGGTATCTCCTATACTAATAGAGCCACATGCTCACCGGTTTGCCACATGATGTAGGCCTATGGACTGAACAAGAAACCACCAAAATTTTAACCAGTCATCGTTCTCACAACACTGAGGACCAGTCATTCGAAATGACTTCTCCATGCATTTTATGCATTGGTAAAAGCACTATGATGAAAAGTGTGATATGTTTTCAGGTATCTCCTATACTAATACAGCCACATGCTCACCGGTTTGCCACATGATGTAGGCCTATGGACTGAACAAGAAACCACCAAAAATTTTAACCAGTCATCGTTCTCAACAACACTGAGACCCAGTCATTCGAAATGACTTCTCCATGCATTTTATGCATTGGTAAAAGCACTATGATGAAAAGTGTGATAGGTTGTTTTCAGGTATCTCCTATACTAATAGAGCCACATGCTCACCGGTTTGCCACATGATGTAGGCCTATGGACTGAACAAGAAACCACCAAAAATTTTAACCAGTCATCGTTCTCACAACACTGAGGACCAGTCATTCGAAATGACTTCTCCATGCATTTTATGCATTGGTAAAAGCACTATGATGAAAGTGTGATATGTTTTCAGGTATCTCCTATACTAATAGAGCCACATGCTCACCGGTTTGCCACATGTTGTAGGCCTAGTGGACTGAACAAGAAACCACCAAAAATTGTTAACCAGTCATCGTACTCACAACACTGAGGACCAGTCATTCGAAATGACTTCTCCATGCATTTTATGCATGGTAAAAAGCACTAATGATGAAAAGTGTGATATGTTTTCAGGTATCTCACTATACTAATAGAGCCACATGCTCACCGGTTTGCCACATGATGTAGGCCTATGGACTGAACCAAGAAACCACCAAAAATTTTAACCAGTCATCGTTCTCACAACACTGAGGACCAGTCATTCGAATGACTTCTCCATGCATTTATGCATTGTGTAAAAGCACTATGATGAAAAGTGTGATATGTTTTCAGGTATCTCCTATACTAATAGAGCCACATGCTCACCGGTTTGCCACATGATGTAGGCCTATGGACTGAACAAGAAACCACCAAAAATTTTAACCAGTCATCGTTCTCACAACACTGAGGACCAGTCATTCGAAATGACTTCTCCATGCATTTTATGCATTGGTAAAAAGCACTATGATGAAAAGTGTGATATGTTTTCAGGTATCTCCTATACTAATAGAGCCACATGCTCACCGGTTTGCCACATGATGTAGGCCTATGGACTGAACAAGAAACCACCAAAAATTTTAACCAGTCATCGTTCTCACAAACACTGAGGACCAGTCATTCGAAATGACTTCTCCATGCATTTTATGCATTGGTAAAAGCACTATGATGAAAAGTGTGATATGTTTTCAGGTATCTCCTATACTAATAGAGCCACATGCTCACCGGTTTGCCACATGATGTAGGCCTATGGACTGAACAAGGAAACCACCAAAAATTTTAACCAGTCATCGTTCTCACAACACTGAGGACCAGTCATTCGAAATGACTTCTCCATGCATTTTATGCATTGGTAAAAGCACTATGATGAAAAGTGTGATATGTTTTCAGGTATCTCCTATACTAATAGAGCCACATGCTCACCGGTTTGCCACATGATGTAGGCCTATGGACTGAACAAGAAACCACCAAAAATTTTAACCAGTCATCGTTCTCACAACACTGAGGACCAGTCATTCGAAATGACTTCTCCATGCATTTTATGCATTGGTAAAAGCACTATGATGAAAAGTGTGATATGTTTTCAGGTATCTCCTATACTAATAGAGCCACATGCTCACCGGTTTGCCACATGATGTAGGCCTATGGACTGAACAAGAAACCACCAAAAATTTTAACCAGTCATCGTTCTCACAACACTGAGGACCAGTCATTCGAAATGACTTCTCCATGCATTTTATGCATTGGTAAAAGCACTATGATGAAAAGTGTGATATGTTTTCAGGTATCTCCTATACTAATAGAGCCACATGCTCACCGGTTTGCCACATGATGTAGGCCTATGGACTGAAGCAAGAAACCACCAAAAATTTAACCAGTCATCGTTCTCACAACACTGAGGACAGTCATTCGAAATGACTTCTCCATGCATTTTATGCATTGGTAAAAGCACTATGATGAAAAGTGTGATATGTTTTCAGGTATCTCCTATACTAATAGAGCCCACATGCTCACCGGTTTGCCACATGATGTAGGCCTATGGACTGAACAAGAAACCACCAAAAATTTTAACCAGTCATCGTTCTCACAACACTGAGGACCAGTCATTCGAATGACTTCTCCATGCATTTTATGCATTGTAAAAGCACTATGATGAAAAGTGTGATATGTTTTCAGGTATCTCCTATACTAATAGAGCCACATGCTCACCGGTTTGCCACATGATGTAGGCCTATGGACTGAACAAGAAACCACCAAAAATTTTAACCAGTCATCGTTCTCACTCAACACTGAGGACTCAGTCATTCGAAATGACTTCACCATGCATTTTATGCATTGGTAAAAGCACTATGATGAAAAGTGTGATATGTTTTCAGGTATCTCCTATACTAATAGAGCCACATGCTCACCGGTTTGCCACATGATGTAGGCCTATGGACTGAACAGAAACCACCAAAAATTTTAACCAGTCATCGTTCTCACAACACTGAGGACCAGTCATTCGAAATGACTTCTCCATAGCATTTTATGCATTGGTAAAAGCACTATGATGAAAAGTGTGATATGTTTTCAGGTATCTCCTATACTAATAGAGCCACATGCTCACCGGTTTGCCACATGATGTAGGCCTATGGACTGAACAAGAAACCACCAAAAATTTTAACCAGTCATCGTTCTCACAACACTGAGGACCAGTCATTCGAAATGACTTCTCCATGCATTTTATGCATTGGTAAAAGCACTATGATGAAAAGTGTGATATGTTTTCAGGTATCTCCTATACTAATAGAGCCACATGCTCACCGGTTTGCCACATGATGTAGGCCTATGGACTGAACAAGAAACCACCAAAAATTTAACCAGTCATCGTTCTCACAACACTGAGGACCAGTCATTCGAAATGACTTCTCCATGCATTTTATGCATTTGTAAAAGCACTATGATGAAAAGTGTGATATGTTTTCAGGTATCTCCTATACTAATAGAGCCACATGCTCACCGGTTTGCACATGATGTAGCTGAACAAGAAACCACCAAAAATTTTAACCAGTCATCGTTCTCACAACACTGAGGACCAGTCATTCGAAATGACTTCTCCATGCATTTTATGCATTGGTAAAAGCACTATGATGAAAAGTGTGATATGTTTTCAGGTATCTCCTATACTAATAGAGCCACATGCTCACCGGTTTGCCACATGATGTAGGCCTATGGACTGAACAAGAAACCACCAAAAATTTTAACCAGTCATCGTTCTCACAACACTGAGGACCAGTCATTCGAAATGACTTCTCCATGCATTTTATGCATTGGTAAAAGCACTATGATGAAAAGTGTGATATGTTTTCAGGTATCTCCTATACTAATAGAGCCACATGCTCACCGGTTTGCCACATGATGTAGGCCTATGGACTGAACAAGAAACCACCAAAAATTTTAACCAGTCATCGTTCTCACAACACTGAGGACCAGTCATTCGAAATGACTTCTCCATGCATTTTATGCATTGGTAAAAGCACTATGAAGAAAAGTGTGATGTTTTCAGGTATCTCCTATACTAATAGAGCCACATGCTCACCGGTTTGCCACATGATGTAGGCCTATGGACTGAACAAGAAACCACCAAAAATTTTAACCAGTCATCGTTCTCACAACACTGAGGACCAGTCATTCGAAATGACTTCTCCATGCATTTTATGCATTGGTAAAAGCACTATGATGAAAAGTGTGATATGTTTTCAGGTATCTCCTATAGTAATAGAGCCACATGCTCACCGGTTTGCCACATGATGTAGGCCTATGGACTGAACAAGAAACCACCAAAAATTTTAACCAGTCATCGTTCTCACAACACTGAGGACCAGTCATTCGAAATGACTTCTCCATGCATTTTATGCATTGGTAAAAGCACTATGAAGAAAAGTGTGATATGTTTTCAGGTATCTCCTATACTAATAGAGCCACATGCTCACCGGTTTGCCACATGATGTAGGCCTATGGACTGAACAAGAAACCACCAAAAATTTTAACCAGTCATCGTTCTCACAACACTGAGGACCAGTCATTCGAAATGACTTCTCCATGCATTTTATGCATTGGTAAAAGCACTATGATGAAAAGTGTGATATGTTTTCAGGTATCTCCTATACTAATAGAGCCACATGCTCACCGGTTTGCCACATGATGTAGGCCTATGGACTGAACAAGAAACCACCAAAAATTTTAACCAGTCATCGTTCTCACAACACTGAGGACCAGTCATTCTAAATGACTTCTCCATGCATTTTATGCATTGGTAAAAGCACTATGATGAAAAGTGTGATATGTTTTCAGGTATCTCCTATACTAATAGAGCCACATGCTCACTGGTTTGCCACATGATGTAGGCCTATGGACTGAACAAGAAACCACCAAAAATTTTAACCAGTCATCGTTCTCACAACACTGAGGACCAGTCATTCGAAATGACTTCTCCATGCATTTTATGCATTGGTAAAAGCACTATGATGAAAAGTGTGATATGTTTTCAGGTATCTCCTATACTAATAGAGCCACATGCTCACCGGTTTGCCACATGATGTAGGCCTATGGACTGAACAAGAAACCACCAAAAATTTTAACCAGTCATCGTTCTCACAACACTGAGGACCAGTCATTCGAAATGACTTCTCCATGCATTTTATGCATTGGTAAAAGCACTATGATGAAAAGTGTGATATGTTTTCAGGTATCTCCTATACTAATAGAGCCACATGCTCACCGGTTTGCCACATGATGTAGGCCTATGGACTGAACAAGAAACCACCAAAAATTTTAACCAGTCATCGTTCTCACAACACTGAGGACCAGTCATTCGAAATGACTTCTCCATGCATTTTATGCATTGGTAAAAGCACTATGATGAAAAGTGTGATATGTTTTCAGGTATCTCCTATATTAATACAGCCACATGCTCACCGGTTTGCCACATGATGTAGGCCTATGGACTGAACAAGAAACCACCAAAAATATTAACCAGTCATCGTTCTCACAACACTGAGGACCAGTCATTCGAAATGACTTCTCCATGCATTTTATGCATTGGTAAAAGCACTATGATGAAAAGTGTGATATGTTTTCAGGTATCTCCTATACTAATAGAGCCACATGCTCACCGGTTTGCCACATGATGTAGGCCTATGGACTGAACAAGAAACCACCAAAAATTTTAACCAGTCATCGTTCTCACAACACTGAGGACCAGTCATTCGAAATGACTTCTCCATGCATTTTATGCATTGGTAAAAGCACTATGATGAAAAGTGTGATATGTTTTCAGGTATCTCCTATACTAATAGAGCCACATGCTCACCGGTTTGCCACATGATGTAGGCCTATGGACTGAACAAGAAACCACCAAAAATTTTAACCAGTCATCGTTCTCACAACACTGAGGACCAGTCATTTGAAATGACTTCTCCATGCATTTTATGCATTGGTAAAAGCACTATGATGAAAAGTGTGATATGTTTTCAGGTATCTCCTATACTAATAGAGCCACATGCTCACCGGTTTGCCACATGATGTAGGCCTATGGACTGAACAAGAAACCACCAAAAATTTTAACCAGTCATCGTTCTCACAACACTGAGGACCAGTCATTCGAAATGACTTCTCCATGCATTTTATGCATTGGTAAAAGCACTATGATGAAAAGTGTGATATGTTTTCAGGTATCTCCTATACTAATAGAGCCACATGCTCACCGGTTTGCCACATGATGTAGGCCTATGGACTGAACAAGAAACCACCAAAAATTTTAACCAGTCATCGTTCTCACAACACTGAGGACCAGTCATTCGAAATGACTTCTCCATGCATTTTATGCATTGGTAAAAGCACTATGATGAAAAGTGTGATATGTTTTCAGGTATCTCCTATACTAATAGAGCCACATGCTCACCGGTTTGCCACATGATGTAGGCCTATGGACTGAACAAGAAACCACCAAAAATTTTAACCAGTCATCGTTCTCACAACACTGAGGACCAGTCATTCGAAATGACTTCTCCATGCATTTTATGCATTGGTAAAAGCACTATGATGAAAAGTGTGATATGTTTTCAGGCATCTCCTATACTAATAGAGCCACATGCTCACCGGTTTGCCACATGATGTAGGCCTATGGACTGAACAAGAAACCACCAAAAATTTTAACCAGTCATCGTTCTCACAACACTGAGGACCAGTCATTCGAAATGACTTCTCCATGCATTTTATGCATTGGTAAAAGCACTATGATGAAAAGTGTGATATGTTTTCAGGTATCTCCTATACTAATAGAGCCACATGCTCACCGGTTTGCCACATGATGTAGGCCTATGGACTGAACAAGAAACCACCAAAAATTTTAACCAGTCATCGTTCTCACAACACTGAGGACCAGTCATTCGAAATGACTTCTCCATGCATTTTATGCATTGGTAAAAGCACTATGATGAAAAGTGTGATATGTTTTCAGGTATCTCCTATACTAATAGAGCCACATGCTCACCGGTTTGCCACATGAGGTAGGCCTATGGACTGAACAAGAAACCACCAAAAATTTTAACCAGTCATCGTTCTCACAACACTGAGGACCAGTCATTCGAAATGACTTCTCCATGCATTTTATGCATTGGTAAAAGCACTATGATGAAAAGTGTGATATGTTTTCAGGTATCTCCTATACTAATAGAGCCACATGCTCACCGGTTTGCCACATGATGTAGGCCTATGGACTGAACAAGAAACCACCAAAAATTTTAACCAGTCATCGTTCTCACAACACTGAGGACCAGTCATTCGAAATGACTTCTCCATGCATTTTATGCATTGGTAAAAGCACTATGATGAAAAGTGTGATATGTTTTCAGGTATCTCCTATACTAATAGAGCCACATGCTCACCGGTTTGCCACATGATGTAGGCCTATGGACTGAACAAGAAACCACCAAAAATTTTAACCAGTCATCGTTCTCACAACACTGAGTACCAGTCATTCGAAATGACTTCTCCATGCATTTTATGCATTGGTAAAAGCACTATGATGAAAAGTGTGATATGTTTTCAGGTATCTCCTATACTAATAGAGCCACATGCTCACCGGTTTGCCACATGATGTAGGCCTATGGACTGAACAAGAAACCACCAAAAATTTTAACCAGTCATCGTTCTCACAACACTGAGGACCAGTCATTCGAAATGACTTCTCCATGCATTTTATGCATTGGTAAAAGCACTATGATGAAAAGTGTGATATGTTTTCAGGTATCTCCTATACTAATAGAGCCACATGCTCACCGGTTTGCCACATGAGGTAGGCCTATGGACTGAACAAGAAACCACCAAAAATTTTAACCAGTCATCGTTCTCACAACACTGAGGACCAGTCATTCGAAATGACTTCTCCATGCATTTTATGCATTGGTAAAAGCACTATGATGAAAAGTGTGATATGTTTTCAGGTATCTCCTATACTAATAGAGCCACATGCTCACCGGTTTGCCACATGATGTAGGCCTATGGACTGAACAAGAAACCACCAAAAATTTTAACCAGTCATCGTTCTCACAACACTGAGGACCAGTCATTCGAAATGACTTCTCCATGCATTTTATGCATTGGTAAAAGCACTATGATGAAAAGTGTGATATGTTTTCAGGTATCTCCTATACTAATAGAGCCACATGCTCACCGGTTTGCCACATGATGTAGGCCTATGGACTGAACAAGAAACCACCAAAAATTTTAACCAGTCATCGTTCTCACAACACTGAGGACCAGTCATTCGAAATGACTTCTCCATGCATTTTATGCATTGGTAAAAGCACTATGATGAAAAGTGTGATATGTTTTCAGGTATCTCCTATACTAATAGAGCCACATGCTCACCGGTTTGCCACATGATGTAGGCCTATGGACTGAACAAGAAACCACCAAAAATTTTAACCAGTCATCGTTCTCACAACACTGAGGACCAGTCATTCGAAATGACTTCTCCATGCATTTTATGCATTGGTAAAAGCACTATGATGAAAAGTGTGATATGTTTTCAGGTATCTCCTATACTAATAGAGCCACATGCTCACCGGTTTGCCACATGATGTAGGCCTATGGACTGAACAAGAAACCACCAAAAATTTTAACCAGTCATCGTTCTCACAACACTGAGGACCAGTCATTTGAAATGACTTCTCCATGCATTTTATGCATTGGTAAAAGCACTATGATGAAAAGTGTGATATGTTTTCAGGTATCTCCTATACTAATAGAGCCACATGCTCACCGGTTTGCCACATGATGTAGGCCTATGGACTGAACAAGAAACCACCAAAAATTTTAACCAGTCATCATTCTCACAACACTGAGGACCAGTCATTCGAAATGACTTCTCCATGCATTTTATGCATTGGTAAAAGCACTATGATGAAAAGTGTGATATGTTTTCAGGTATCTCCTATACTAATAGAGCCACATGCTCACCGGTTTGCCACATGATGTAGGCCTATGGACTGAACAAGAAACCACCAAAAATTTTAACCAGTCATCGTTCTCACAACACTGAGGACCAGTCATTCGAAATGACTTCTCCATGCATTTTATGCATTGGTAAAAGCACTATGATGAAAAGTGTGATATGTTTTCAGGTATCTCCTATACTAATAGAGCCACATGCTCACCGGTTTGCCACATGAGGTAGGCCTATGGACTGAACAAGAAACCACCAAAAATTTTAACCAGTCATCGTTCTCACAACACTGAGGACCAGTCATTCGAAATGACTTCTCCATGCATTTTATGCATTGGTAAAAGCACTATGATGAAAAGTGTGATATGTTTTCAGGTATCTCCTATACTAATAGAGCCACATGCTCACCGGTTTGCCACATGATGTAGGCCTATGGACTGAACAAGAAACCACCAAAAATTTTAACCAGTCATCGTTCTCACAACACTGAGGACCAGTCATTCGAAATGACTTCTCCATGCATTTTATGCATTGGTAAAAGCACTATGATGAAAAGTGTGATATGTTTTCAGGTATCTCCTATACTAATAGAGCCACATGCTCACCGGTTTGCCACATGATGTAGGCCTATGGACTGAACAAGAAACCACCAAAAATTTTAACCAGTCATCGTTCTCACAACACTGAGGACCAGTCATTCGAAATGACTTCTCCATGCATTTTATGCATTGGTAAAAGCACTATGATGAAAAGTAACATACATAGTAACATAGTAACATAGTTAGTAAGGCCGAAAAAAGACATTTGTCCATCCAGTTCAGCCTATATTCCATCATAATAAATACCCAGATCTACGTCCTTCTACAGAACCTAATAATTGTATGATACAATATTGTTCTGCTCCAGGAAGACATCCAGGCCTCTCTTGAACCCCTCGACTGAGTTCGCCATCACCACCTCCTCAGGCAAGCAATTCCAGATTCTCACTGCCCTAACAGTAAAGAATCCTCTTCTATGTTGGTGGAAAAACCTTCTCTCCTCCAGACGCAAAGAATGCCCCCTTGTGCCCGTCACCTTCCTTGGTATAAACAGATCCTCAGCGAGATATTTGTATTGTCCCCTTATATACTTATACATGGTTATTAGATCGCCCCTCAGTCGTCTTTTTTCTAGACTAAATAATCCTAATTTCGCTAATCTATCTGGGTATTGTAGTTCTCCCATCCCCTTTATTAATTTTGTTGCCCTCCTTTGTACTCTCTCTAGTTCCATTATATCCTTCCTGAGCACCGGTGCCCAAAACTGGACACAGTACTCCATGTGCGGTCTAACTAGGGATTTGTACAGAGGCAGTATAATGCTCTCATCATGTGTATCCAGACCTCTTTTAATGCACCCCATGATCCTGTTTGCCTTGGCAGCTGCTGCCTGGCACTGGCTGCTCCAGGTAAGTTTATCATTAACTAGGATCCCCAAGTCCTCCAAGTCCAAAGTGTGATATGTTTTCAGGTATCTCCTATACTAATAGAGCCACATGCTCACCGGTTTGCCACATGAGGTAGGCCTATGGACTGAACAAGAAACCACCAAAAATTTTAACCAGTCATCGTTCTCACAACACTGAGGACCAGTCATTCGAAATGACTTCTCCATGCATTTTATGCATTGGTAAAAGCACTATGATGAAAAGTGTGATATGTTTTCAGGTATCTCCTATACTAATAGAGCCACATGCTCACCGGTTTGCCACATGATGTAGGCCTATGGACTGAACAAGAAACCACCAAAAATTTTAACCAGTCATCGTTCTCACAACACTGAGGACCAGTCATTCGAAATGACTTCTCCATGCATTTTATGCATTGGTAAAAGCACTATGATGAAAAGTGTGATATGTTTTCAGGTATCTCCTATACTAATAGAGCCACATGCTCACCGGTTTGCCACATGATGTAGGCCTATGGACTGAACAAGAAACCACCAAAAATTTTAACCAGTCATCGTTCTCACAACACTGAGGACCAGTCATTCGAAATGACTTCTCCATGCATTTTATGCATTGGTAAAAGCACTATGATGAAAAGTGTGATATGTTTTCAGGTATCTCCTATACTAATAGAGCCACATGCTCACCGGTTTGCCACATGATGTAGGCCTATGGACTGAACAAGAAACCACCAAAAATTTTAACCAGTCATCGTTCTCACAACACTGAGGACCAGTCATTCGAAATGACTTCTCCATGCATTTTATGCATTGGTAAAAGCACTATGATGAAAAGTGTGATATGTTTTCAGGTATCTCCTATACTAATAGAGCCACATGCTCACCGGTTTGCCACATGATGTAGGCCTATGGACTGAACAAGAAACCACCAAAAATTTTAACCAGTCATCGTTCTCACAACACTGAGGACCAGTCATTCGAAATGACTTCTCCATGCATTTTATGCATTGGTAAAAGCACTATGATGAAAAGTGTGATATGTTTTCAGGTATCTCCTATACTAATAGAGCCACATGCTCACCGGTTTGCCACATGATGTAGGCCTATGGACTGAACAAGAAACCACCAAAAATTTTAACCAGTCATCGTTCTCACAACACTGAGGACCAGTCATTTGAAATGACTTCTCCATGCATTTTATGCATTGGTAAAAGCACTATGATGAAAAGTGTGATATGTTTTCAGGTATCTCCTATACTAATAGAGCCACATGCTCACCGGTTTGCCACATGATGTAGGCCTATGGACTGAACAAGAAACCACCAAAAATTTTAACCAGTCATCGTTCTCACAACACTGAGGACCAGTCATTCGAAATGACTTCTCCATGCATTTTATGCATTGGTAAAAGCACTATGATGAAAAGTGTGATATGTTTTCAGGCATCTCCTATACTAATAGAGCCACATGCTCACCGGTTTGCCACATGATGTAGGCCTATGGACTGAACAAGAAACCACCAAAAATTTTAACCAGTCATCGTTCTCACAACACTGAGGACCAGTCATTCGAAATGACTTCTCCATGCATTTTATGCATTGGTAAAAGCACTATGATGAAAAGTGTGATATGTTTTCAGGTATCTCCTATACTAATAGAGCCACATGCTCACCGGTTTGCCACATGATGTAGGCCTATGGACTGAACAAGAAACCACCAAAAATTTTAACCAGTCATCGTTCTCACAACACTGAGGACCAGTCATTCGAAATGACTTCTCCATGCATTTTATGCATTGGTAAAAGCACTATGATGAAAAGTGTGATATGTTTTCAGGCATCTCCTATACTAATAGAGCCACATGCTCACCGGTTTGCCACATGATGTAGGCCTATGGACTGAACAAGAAACCACCAAAAATTTTAACCAGTCATCGTTCTCACAACACTGAGGACCAGTCATTCGAAATGACTTCTCCATGCATTTTATGCATTGGTAAAAGCACTATGATGAAAAGTGTGATATGTTTTCAGGTATCTCCTATACTAATAGAGCCACATGCTCACCGGTTTGCCACATGATGTAGGCCTATGGACTGAACAAGAAACCACCAAAAATTTTAACCAGTCATCGTTCTCACAACACTGAGGACCAGTCATTCGAAATGACTTCTCCATGCATTTTATGCATTGGTAAAAGCACTATGATGAAAAGTGTGATATGTTTTCAGGTATCTCCTATACTAATAGAGCCACATGCTCACCGGTTTGCCACATGAGGTAGGCCTATGGACTGAACAAGAAACCACCAAAAATTTTAACCAGTCATCGTTCTCACAACACTGAGGACCAGTCATTCGAAATGACTTCTCCATGCATTTTATGCATTGGTAAAAGCACTATGATGAAAAGTGTGATATGTTTTCAGGTATCTCCTATACTAATAGAGCCACATGCTCACCGGTTTGCCACATGATGTAGGCCTATGGACTGAACAAGAAACCACCAAAAATTTTAACCAGTCATCGTTCTCACAACACTGAGGACCAGTCATTCGAAATGACTTCTCCATGCATTTTATGCATTGGTAAAAGCACTATGATGAAAAGTGTGATATGTTTTCAGGTATCTCCTATACTAATAGAGCCACATGCTCACCGGTTTGCCACATGATGTAGGCCTATGGACTGAACAAGAAACCACCAAAAATTTTAACCAGTCATCGTTCTCACAACACTGAGGACCAGTCATTCGAAATGACTTCTCCATGCATTTTATGCATTGGTAAAAGCACTATGATGAAAAGTGTGATATGTTTTCAGGTATCTCCTATACTAATAGAGCCACATGCTCACCGGTTTGCCACATGATGTAGGCCTATGGACTGAACAAGAAACCACCAAAAATTTTAACCAGTCATCGTTCTCACAACACTGAGGACCAGTCATTCGAAATGACTTCTCCATGCATTTTATGCATTGGTAAAAGCACTATGATGAAAAGTGTGATATGTTTTCAGGTATCTCCTATACTAATAGAGCCACATGCTCACCGGTTTGCCACATGATGTAGGCCTATGGACTGAACAAGAAACCACCAAAAATTTTAACCAGTCATCGTTCTCACAACACTGAGGACCAGTCATTCGAAATGACTTCTCCATGCATTTTATGCATTGGTAAAAGCACTATGA
The DNA here is from genome assembly GCF_032444005.1 of Ranitomeya imitator. Classification (NCBI taxonomy): domain Eukaryota; kingdom Metazoa; phylum Chordata; class Amphibia; order Anura; family Dendrobatidae; genus Ranitomeya; species Ranitomeya imitator. Next base: position 103,672 of record NW_027193346.1, on the reverse strand, counting down.
TGAAAAGTGTGATATGTTTTCAGGTATCTCCTATACTAATAGAGCCACATGCTCACCGCTTTGCCACAGGATGTAGGCCTATGGACTGAATAAGAAACCACCAAAAATTTTAACCAGTCATCGTTCTCACAACACTGAGGACCAGTCATTCGAAATGACTTCTCCATGCATTTTATGCATTGGTAAAAGCACTATGATGAAAAGTGTGATATGTTTTCAGGTATCTCCTATACTAATAGAGCCACATGCTCACCGGTTTGCCACATGATGTAGGCCTATGGACTGAACAAGAAACCACCAAAAATTTTAACCAGTCATCGTTCTCACAACACTGAGGACCAGTCATTCGAAATGACTTCTCCATGCATTTTATGCATTGGTAAAAGCACTATGATGAAAAGTGTGATATGTTTTCAGGTATCTCCTATACTAATAGAGCCACATGCTCACCGGTTTGCCACATGATGTAGGCCTATGGACTGAACAAGAAACCACCAAAAATTTTAACCAGTCATCATTCTCACAACACTGAGGACCAGTCATTCGAAATGACTTCTCCATGCATTTTATGCATTGGTAAAAGCACTATGATGAAAAGTGTGATATGTTTTCAGGTATCTCCTGTACTAATAGAGCCACATGCTCACCGGTTTGCCACATGATGTAGGCCTATGGACTGAACAAGAAACCACCAAAAATTTTAACCAGTCATCGTTCTCACAACACTGAGGACCAGTCATTCGAAATGACTTCTCCATGCATTTTATGCATTGGTAAAAGCACTATGATGAAAAGTGTGATATGTTTTCAGGTATCTCCTATACTAATAGAGCCACATGCTCACCGGTTTGCCACATGATGTAGGCCTATGGACTGAACAAGAAACCACCAAAAATTTTAACCAGTCATCGTTCTCACAACACTGAGGACCAGTCATTCGAAATGACTTCTCCATGCATTTTATGCATTGGTAAAAGCACTATGATTGAAAAGTGTGATATGTTTTCAGGTATCTCCTATACTAATAGAGCCACATGCTCACCGGTTTGCCACATGATGTAGGCCTATGGACTGAACAAGAAACCACCAAAAATTTTAACCAGTCATCATTCTCACAACACTGAGGACCAGTCATTCGAAATGACTTCTCCATGCATTTTATGCATTGGTAAAAGCACTATGATGAAAAGTGTGATATGTTTTCAGGTATCTCCTATACTAATAGAGCCACATGCTCACCGGTTTGCCACATGATGTAGGCCTATGGACTGAACAAGAAACCACCAAAAATTTTAACCAGTCATCGTTCTCACAACACTGAGGACCAGTCATTCGAAATGACTTCTCCATGCATTTTATGCATTGGTAAAAGCACTATGATGAAAAGTGTGATATGTTTTCAGGTATCTCCTATACTAATAGAGCCACATGCTCACCGGTTTGCCACATGAGGTAGGCCTATGGACTGAACAAGAAACCACCAAAAATTTTAACCAGTCATCGTTCTCACAACACTGAGGACCAGTCATTCGAAATGACTTCTCCATGCATTTTATGCATTGGTAAAAGCACTATGATGAAAAGTGTGATATGTTTTCAGGTATCTCCTATACTAATAGAGCCACATGCTCACCGGTTTGCCACATGATGTAGGCCTATGGACTGAACAAGAAACCACCAAAAATATTAACCAGTCATCGTTCTCACAACACTGAGGACCAGTCATTCGAAATGACTTCTCCATGCATTTTATGCATTGGTAAAAGCACTATGATGAAAAGTGTGATGTTTTCAGGTATCTCCTATACTAATAGAGCCACATGCTCACCGGTTTGCCACATGATGTAGGCCTATGGACTGAACAAGAAACCACCAAAAATTTTAACCAGTCATCGTTCTCACAACACTGAGGACCAGTCATTCGAAATGACTTCTCCATGCATTTTATGCATTGGTAAAAGCACTATGATGAAAAGTGTGATATGTTTTCAGGTATCTCCTATACTAATAGAGCCACATGCTCACCGCTTTGCCACATGATGTAGGCCTATGGACTGAACAAGAAACCACCAAAAATTTTAACCAGTCATCGTTCTCACAACACTGAGGACCAGTCATTCGAAATGACTTCTCCATGCATTTTATGCATTGGTAAAAGCACTATGATGAAAAGTGTGATATGTTTTCAGGTATCTCCTATACTAATAGAGCCACATGCTCACCGGTTTGCCACATGATGTAGGCCTATGGACTGAACAAGAAACCACCAAAAATTTTAACCAGTCATCGTTCTCACAACACTGAGGACCAGTCATTCGAAATGACTTCTCCATGCATTTTATGCATTGGTAAAAGCACTATGATGAAAAGTGTGATATGTTTTCAGGTATCTCCTATACTAATAGAGCCACATGCTCACCGGTTTGCCACATGATGTAGGCCTATGGACTGAACAAGAAACCACCAAAAATTTTAACCAGTCATCGTTCTCACAACACTGAGGACCAGTCTTTCGAAATGACTTCTCCATGCATTTTATGCATTGGTAAAAGCACTAATGATGAAAAGTGTGATATGTTTTCAGGTATCTCCTATACTAATAGAGCCACATGCTCACCGGTTTGCCACATGATGTAGGCCTATGGACTGAACAAGAAACCACCAAAAATTTTAACCAGTCATCGTTCTCACAACACTGAGGACCAGTCATTCGAAATGACTTCTCCATGCATTTTATGCATTGGTAAAAGCACTATGATGAAAAGTGTGATATGTTTTCAGGTATCTCCTATACTAATAGAGCCACATGCTCACCGGTTTGCCACATGATGTAGGCCTATGGACTGAACAAGAAACCACCAAAAATTTTAACCAGTCATCGTTCTCACAACACTGAGGGACCAGTCATTCGAAATGACTTCTCCATGCATTTTATGCATTGGTAAAAGCACTATGATGAAAAGTGTGATATGTTTTCAGGTATCTCCTATACTAATAGAGCCACATGCTCACCGGTTTGCCACATGATTTAGGCCTATGGACTGAACAAGAAACCACCAAAAATTTTAACCAGTCATCGTTCTCACAACACTGAGGACCAGTCATTCGAAATGACTTCTCCATGCATTTTATGCATTGGTAAAAGCACTATGATGAAAAGTGTGATATGTTTTCAGGTATCTCCTATACTAATAGAGCCACAATGCTCACCGGTTTGCCAACATGATGTAGGCCTATGGACTGAACAAGAAACCACCAAAAATTTTAACCAGTCATCGTTCTCACAACACTGAGGACCAGTCATTCGAAATGACTTCTCCATGCATTTTATGCATTGGTAAAAGCACTATGATGAAAAGTGTGATATGTTTTCAGGTATCTCCTATACTAATAGAGCCACATGCTCACCGGTTTGCCACATGATGTAGGCCTATGGACTGAACAAGAAACCACCAAAAATTTTAACCAGTCATCGTTCTCACAACACTGAGGACCAGTCATTCGAAATGACTTCTCCATGCATTTTATGCATTGGTAAAAGCACTATGATGAAAAGTGTGATATGTTTTCAGGTATCTCCTATACTAATAGAGCCACATGCTCACCGGTTTGCCACATGATGTAGGCCTATGGACTGAACAAGAAACCACCAAAATTTTAACCAGTCATCGTTCTCACAACACTGAGGACCAGTCATTCGAAATGACTTCTCCATGCATTTTATGCATTGGTAAAAGCACTATGATGAAAAGTGTGATATGTTTTCAGGTATCTCCTATACTAATAGAGCCACATGCTCACCGGTTTGCCACATGATGTAGGCCTATGGACTGAACAAGAAACCACCAAAAATTTTAACCAGTCATCGTTCTCACAACACTGAGGACCAGTCATTCGAAATGACTTCTCCATGCATTTTATGCATTGGTAAAAGCACTATGATGAAAAGTGTGATATGTTTTCAGGTATCTCCTATACTAATAGAGCCACATGCTCACCGGTTTGCCACATGATGTAGGCCTATGGACTGAACAAGAAACCACCAAAAATTTTAACCAGTCATCGTTCTCACAACACTGAGGACCAGTCATTCGAAATGACTTCTCCATGCATTTTATGCATTGGTAAAAGCACTATGATGAAAAGTGTGATATGTTTTCAGGTATCTCCTATACTAATAGAGCCACATGCTCACCGGTTTGCCACATGATGTAGGCCTATGGACTGAACAAGAAACCACCAAAAATTTTAACCAGTCATCGTTCTCACAACACTGAGGACCAGTCATTCGAAATGACTTCTCCATGCATTTTATGCATTGGTAAAAGCACTATGATGAAAAGTGTGATATGTTTTCAGGTATCTCCTATACTAATAGAGCCACATGCTCACCGGTTTGCCACATGATGTAGGCCTATGGACTGAACAAGAAACCACCAAAAATTTTAACCAGTCATCGTTCTCACAACACTGAGGACCAGTCATTCGAAATGACTTCTCCATGCATTTTATGCATTGGTAAAAGCACTATGATGAAAAGTGTGATATGTTTTCAGGTATCTCCTATACTAATAGAGCCACATGCTCACCGGTTTGCCACATGATGTAGGCCTATGGACTGAACAAGAAACCACCAAAAATTTTAACCAGTCATCGTTCTCACAACACTGAGGACCAGTCATTCGAAATGACTTCTCCATGCATTTTATGCATTGGTAAAAGCACTATGATGAAAAGTGTGATATGTTTTCAGGTATCTCCTATACTAATAGAGCCACATGCTCACCGGTTTGCCACATGATGTAGGCCTATGGACTGAACAAGAAACCACCAAAAATTTTAACCAGTCATCGTTCTCACAACACTGAGGACCAGTCATTCGAAATGACTTCTCCATGCATTTTATGCATTGGTAAAAGCACTATGATGAAAAGTGTGATATGTTTTCAGGTATCTCCTATACTAATAGAGCCACATGCTCACCGGTTTGCCACATGATGTAGGCCTATGGACTGAACAAGAAACCACCAAAAATTTTAACCAGTCATCGTTCTCACAACACTGAGGACCAGTCATTCGAAATGACTTCTCCATGCATTTTATGCATTGGTAAAAGCACTATGATGAAAAGTGTGATATGTTTTCAGGTATCTCCTATACTAATAGAGCCACATGCTCACCGGTTTGCCACATGATGTAGGCCTATGGACTGAACAAGAAACCACCAAAAATTTTAACCAGTCATCAGTTCTCACAACACTGAGGACCAGTCATTCGAAATGACTTCTCCATGCATTTTATGCATTGGTAAAAGCACTATGATGAAAAGTGTGATATGTTTTCAGGTATCTCCTATACTAATAGAGCCACATGCTCACCGGTTTGCCACATGATGTAGGCCTATGGACTGAACAAGAAACCACCAAAAATTTTAACCAGTCATCGTTCTCACAACACTGAGGACCAGTCATTCGAAATGACTTCTCCATGCATTTTATGCATTGGTAAAAGCACTATGATGAAAAGTGTGATATGTTTTCAGGTATCTCCTATACTAATAGAGCCACATGCTCACCGGTTTGCCACATGATGTAGGCCTATGGACTGAACAAGAAACCACCAAAAATTTTAACCAGTCATCGTTCTCACAACACTGAGGACCAGTCATTCGAAATGACTTCTCCATGCATTTTATGCATTGGTAAAAGCACTATGATGAAAAGTGTGATATGTTTTCAGGTATCTCCTATACTAATAGAGCCACATGCTCACCGGTTTGCCACATGATGTAGGCCTATGGACTGAACAAGAAACCACCAAAAATTTTAACCAGTCATCGTTCTCACAACACTGAGGACCAGTCATTCGAAATGACTTCTCCATGCATTTTATGCATTGGTAAAAGCACTATGATGAAAAGTGTGATATGTTTTCAGGTATCTCCTATACTAATAGAGCCACATGCTCACCGGTTTGCCACATGATGTAGGCCTATGGACTGAACAAGAAACCACCAAAAATTTTAACCAGTCATCGTTCTCACAACACTGAGGACCAGTCATTCGAAATGACTTCTCCATGCATTTTATGCATTGGTAAAAGCACTATGATGAAAAGTGTGATATGTTTTCAGGTATCTCTATACTAATAGAGCCACATGCTCACCGGTTTGCCACATGATGTAGGCCTATGGACTGAACAAGAAACCACCAAAAATTTTAACCAGTCATCGTTCTCACAACACTGAGGACCAGTCATTCGAAATGACTTCTCCATGCATTTTATGCATTGGTAAAAGCACTATGATGAAAAGTGTGATATGTTTTCAGGTATCTCCTATACTAATAGAGCCACATGCTCACCGGTTTTGCCACATGATGTAGGCCTATGGACTGAACAAGAAACCACCAAAAATTTTAACCAGTCATCGTTCTCACAACACTGAGGACCAGTCATTCGAAATGACTTCTCCATGCATTTTATGCATTGGTAAAAGCACTATGATGAAAAGTGTGATATGTTTTCAGGTATCTCCTATACTAATAGAGCCACATGCTCACCGGTTTGCCACATGATGTAGGCCTATGGACTGAACAAGAAACCACCAAAAATTTTAACCAGTCATCGTTCTCACAACACTGAGGACCAGTCATTCGAAATGACTTCTCCATGCATTTTATGCATTGGTAAAAGCACTATGATGAAAAGTGTGATATGTTTTCAGGTATCTCCTATACTAATAGAGCCACATGCTCACCGGTTTGCCACATGATGTAGGCCTATGGACTGAACAAGAAACCACCAAAATTTTAACCAGTCATCGTTCTCACAACACTGAGGACCAGTCATTCGAAATGACTTCTCCATGCATTTTATGCATTGGTAAAAGCACTATGATGAAAAGTGTGATATGTTTTCAGGTATCTCCTATACTAATAGAGCCACATGCTCACCGGTTTGCCACATGATGTAGGCCTATGGACTGAACAAGAAACCACCAAAAATTTTAACCAGTCATCGTTCTCACAACACTGAGGACCAGTCATTCGAAATGACTTCTCCATGCATTTTATGCATTGGTAAAAGCACTATGATGAAAAGTGTGATATGTTTTCAGGTATCTCCTATACTAATAGAGCCACATGCTCACCGGTTTGCCACATGATGTAGGCCTATGGACTGAACAAGAAACCACCAAAAATTTTAACCAGTCATCGTTCTCACAACACTGAGGACCAGTCATTCGAAATGACTTCTCCATGCATTTTATGCATTGGTAAAAGCACTATGATGAAAAGTGTGATATGTTTTCAGGTATCTCCTATACTAATAGAGCCACATGCTCACCGGTTTGCCACATGATGTAGGCCTATGGACTGAACAAGAAACCACCAAAAATTTTAACCAGTCATCGTTCTCACAACACTGAGGACCAGTCATTCGAAATGACTTCTCCATGCATTTTATGCATTGGTAAAAGCACTATGATGAAAAGTGTGATATGTTTTCAGGTATCTCCTATACTAATAGAGCCACATGCTCACCGGTTTGCCACATGATGTAGGCCTATGGACTGAACAAGAAACCACCAAAAATTTTAACCAGTCATCGTTCTCACAACACTGAGGACCAGTCATTCGAAATGACTTCTCCATGCATTTTATGCATTGGTAAAAGCACTATGATGAAAAGTGTGATATGTTTTCAGGTATCTCCTATACTAATAGAGCCACATGCTCACCGGTTTGCCACATGATGTAGGCCTATGGACTGAACAAGAAACCACCAAAAATTTTAACCAGTCATCGTTCTCACAACACTGAGGACCAGTCATTCGAAATGACTTCTCCATGCATTTTATGCATTGGTAAAAGCACTATGATGAAAAGTGTGATATGTTTTCAGGTATCTCCTATACTAATAGAGCCACATGCTCACCGGTTTGCCACATGATGTAGGCCTATGGACTGAACAAGAAACCACCAAAAATTTTAACCAGTCATCGTTCTCACAACACTGAGGACCAGTCATTCGAAATGACTTCTCCATGCATTTTATGCATTGGTAAAAGCACTATGATGAAAAGTGTGATATGTTTTCAGGTATCTCCTATACTAATAGAGCCACATGCTCACCGGTTTGCCACATGATGTAGGCCTATGGACTGAACAAGAAACCACCAAAATTTTAACCAGTCATCGTTCTCACAACACTGAGGACCAGTCATTCGAAATGACTTCTCCATGCATTTTATGCATTGGTAAAAGCACTATGATGAAAAGTGTGATATGTTTTCAGGTATCTCCTATACTAATAGAGCCACATGCTCACCGGTTTGCCACATGATGTAGGCCTATGGACTGAACAAGAAACCACCAAAAATTTTAACCAGTCATCGTTCTCACAACACTGAGGACCAGTCATTCGAAATGACTTCTCCATGCATTTTATGCATTGGTAAAAGCACTATGATGAAAAGTGTGATATGTTTTCAGGTATCTCCTATACTAATAGAGCCACATGCTCACCGGTTTGCCACATGATGTAGGCCTATGGACTGAACAAGAAACCACCAAAAATTTTAACCAGTCATCGTTCTCACAACACTGAGGACCAGTCATTCGAAATGACTTCTCCATGCATTTTATGCATTGGTAAAAGCACTATGATGAAAAGTGTGATATGTTTTCAGGTATCTCCTATACTAATAGAGCCACATGCTCACCGGTTTGCCACATGATGTAGGCCTATGGACTGAACAAGAAACCACCAAAAATTTTAACCAGTCATCGTTCTCACAACACTGAGGACCAGTCATTCGAAATGACTTCTCCATGCATTTTATGCATTGGTAAAAGCACTATGATGAAAAGTGTGATATGTTTTCAGGTATCTCCTATACTAATAGAGCCACATGCTCACCGGTTTGCCACATGATGTAGGCCTATGGACTGAACAAGAAACCACCAAAAATTTTAACCAGTCATCGTTCTCACAACACTGAGGACCAGTCATTCGAAATGACTTCTCCATGCATTTTATGCATTGGTAAAAGCACTATGATGAAAAGTGTGATATGTTTTCAGGTATCTCCTATACTAATAGAGCCACATGCTCACCGGTTTGCCACATGATGTAGGCCTATGGACTGAACAAGAAACCACCAAAAATTTTAACCAGTCATCGTTCTCACAACACTGAGGACCAGTCATTCGAAATGACTTCTCCATGCATTTTATGCATTGGTAAAAGCACTATGATGAAAAGTGTGATATGTTTTCAGGTATCTCCTATACTAATAGAGCCACATGCTCACCGGTTTGCCACATGATGTAGGCCTATGGACTGAACAAGAAACCACCAAAAATTTTAACCAGTCATCGTTCTCACAACACTGAGGACCAGTCATTCGAAATGACTTCTCCATGCATTTTATGCATTGGTAAAAGCACTATGATGAAAAGTGTGATATGTTTTCAGGTATCTCCTATACTAATAGAGCCACATGCTCACCGGTTTGCCACATGATGTAGGCCTATGGACTGAACAAGAAACCACCAAAAATTTTAACCAGTCATCGTTCTCACAACACTGAGGGACCAGTCATTCGAAATGACTTCTCCATGCATTTTATGCATTGGTAAAAGCACTATGAAGAAAAGTGTGATATGTTTTCAGGTATCTCCTATACTAATAGAGCCACATGCTCACCGGTTTGCCACATGATGTAGGCCTATGGACTGAACAAGAAACCACCAAAAATTTTAACCAGTCATCGTTCTCACAACACTGAGGACCAGTCATTCGAAATGACTTCTCCATGCATTTTATGCATTGGTAAAAGCACTATGATGAAAAGTGTGATATGTTTTCAGGTATCTCCTATACTAATAGAGCCACATGCTCACCGGTTTGCCACATGATGTAGGCCTATGGACTGAACAAGAAACCACCAAAAATTTTAACCAGTCATCGTTCTCACAACACTGAGGACCAGTCATTCGAAATGACTTCTCCATGCATTTTATGCATTGGTAAAAGCACTATGATGAAAAGTGTGATATGTTTTCAGGTATCTCCTATACTAATAGAGCCACATGCTCACCGGTTTGCCACATGATGTAGGCCTATGGACTGAACAAGAAACCACCAAAAATTTTAACCAGTCATCGTTCTCACAACACTGAGGACCAGTCATTCGAAATGACTTCTCCATGCATTTTATGCATTGGTAAAAGCACTATGATGAAAAGTGTGATATGTTTTCAGGTATCTCCTATACTAATAGAGCCACATGCTCACCGGTTTGCCACATGATGTAGGCCTATGGACTGAACAAGAAACCACCAAAAATTTTAACCAGTCATCGTTCTCACAACACTGAGGACCAGTCATTCGAAATGACTTCTCCATGCATTTTATGCATTGGTAAAAGCACTATGATGAAAAGTGTGATATGTTTTCAGGTATCTCCTATACTAATAGAGCCACATGCTCACCGGTTTGCCACATGATGTAGGCCTATGGACTGAACAAGAAACCACCAAAAATTTTAACCAGTCATCGTTCTCACAACACTGAGGACCAGTCATTCGAAATGACTTCTCCATGCATTTTATGCATTGGTAAAAGCACTATGATGAAAAGTGTGATATGTTTTCAGGTATCTCCTATACTAATAGAGCCACATGCTCACCGGTTTGCCACATGATGTAGGCCTATGGACTGAACAAGAAACCACCAAAAATTTTAACCAGTCATCGTTCTCACAACACTGAGGACCAGTCATTCGAAATGACTTCTCCATGCATTTTATGCATTGGTAAAAGCACTATGATGAAAAGTGTGATATGTTTTCAGGTATCTCCTATACTAATAGAGCCACATGCTCACCGGTTTGCCACATGATGTAGGCCTATGGACTGAACAAGAAACCACCAAAAATTTTAACCAGTCATCGTTCTCACAACACTGAGGACCAGTCATTCGAAATGACTTCTCCATGCATTTTATGCATTGGTAAAAGCACTATGATGAAAAGTGTGATATGTTTTCAGGTATCTCCTATACTAATAGAGCCACATGCTCACCGGTTTGCCACATGATGTAGGCCTATGGACTGAACAAGAAACCACCAAAAATTTTAACCAGTCATCGTTCTCACAACACTGAGGACCAGTCATTCGAAATGACTTCTCCATGCATTTTATGCATTGGTAAAAGCACTAGTGAAGAAAAGTGTGATATGTTTTCAGGTATCTCCTATACTAATAGAGCCACATGCTCACCGGTTTGCCACATGATGTAGGCCTATGGACTGAACAAGAAACCACCAAAAATTTTAACCAGTCATCGTTCTCACAACACTGAGGACCAGTCATTCGAAATGACTTCTCCATGCATTTTATGCATTGGTAAAAGCACTATGATGAAAAGTGTGATATGTTTTCAGGTATCTCCTATACTAATAGAGCCACATGCTCACCGGTTTGCCACATGATGTAGGCCTATGGACTGAACAAGAAACCACCAAAAATTTTAACCAGTCATCGTTCTCACAACACTGAGGACCAGTCATTCGAAATGACTTCTCCATGCATTTTATGCATTGGTAAAAGCACTATGATGAAAAGTGTGATATGTTTTCAGGTATCTCCTATACTAATAGAGCCACATGCTCACCGGTTTGCCACATGATGTAGGCCTATGGACTGAACAAGAAACCACCAAAAATTTTAACCAGTCATCGTTCTCACAACACTGAGGACCAGTCATTCGAAATGACTTCTCCATGCATTTTATGCATTGGTAAAAGCACTATGATGAAAAGTGTGATATGTTTTCAGGTATCTCCTATACTAATAGAGCCACATGCTCACCGGTTTGCCACATGATGTAGGCCTATGGACTGAACAAGAAACCACCAAAAATTTTAACCAGTCATCGTTCTCACAACACTGAGGACCAGTCATTCGAAATGACTTCTCCATGCATTTTATGCATTGGTAAAAGCACTATGATGAAAAGTGTGATATGTTTTCAGGTATCTCCTATACTAATAGAGCCACATGCTCACCGGTTTGCCACATGATGTAGGCCTATGGACTGAACAAGAAACCACCAAAAATTTTAACCAGTCATCGTTCTCACAACACTGAGGACCAGTCATTCGAAATGACTTCTCCATGCATTTTATGCATTGGTAAAAGCACTATGATGAAAAGTGTGATATGTTTTCAGGTATCTCCTATACTAATAGAGCCACATGCTCACCGGTTTGCCACATGATGTAGGCCTATGGACTGAACAAGAAACCACCAAAAATTTTAACCAGTCATCGTTCTCACAACACTGAGGACCAGTCATTCGAAATGACTTCTCCATGCATTTTATGCATTGGTAAAAGCACTATGATGAAAAGTGTGATATGTTTTCAGGTATCTCCTATACTAATAGAGCCACATGCTCACCGGTTTGCCACATGATGTAGGCCTATGGACTGAACAAGAAACCACCAAAAATTTTAACCAGTCATCGTTCTCACAACACTGAGGACCAGTCATTCGAAATGACTTCTCCATGCATTTTATGCATTGGTAAAAGCACTATGATGAAAAGTGTGATATGTTTTCAGGTATCTCCTATACTAATAGAGCCACATGCTCACCGGTTTGCCACATGATGTAGGCCTATGGACTGAACAAGAAACCACCAAAAATTTTAACCAGTCATCGTTCTCACAACACTGAGGACCAGTCATTCGAAATGACTTCTCCATGCATTTTATGCATTGGTAAAAGCACTATGATGAAAAGTGTGATATGTTTTCAGGTATCTCCTATACTAATAGAGCCACATGCTCACCGGTTTGCCACATGATGTAGGCCTATGGACTGAACAAGAAACCACCAAAAATTTTAACCAGTCATCGTTCTCACAACACTGAGGACCAGTCATTCGAAATGACTTCTCCATGCATTTTATGCATTGGTAAAAGCACTATGATGAAAAGTGTGATATGTTTTCAGGTATCTCCTATACTAATAGAGCCACATGCTCACCGGTTTGCCACATGATGTAGGCCTATGGACTGAACAAGAAACCACCAAAAATTTTAACCAGTCATCGTTCTCACAACACTGAGGACCAGTCATTCGAAATGACTTCTCCATGCATTTTATGCATTGGTAAAAGCACTATGATGAAAAGTGTGATATGTTTTCAGGTATCTCCTATACTAATAGAGCCACATGCTCACCGGTTTGCCACATGATGTAGGCCTATGGACTGAACAAGAAACCACCAAAAATTTTAACCAGTCATCGTTCTCACAACACTGAGGACCAGTCATTCGAAATGACTTCTCCATGCATTTTATGCATTGGTAAAAGCACTATGATGAAAAGTGTGATATGTTTTCAGGTATCTCCTATACTAATAGAGCCACATGCTCACCGGTTTGCCACATGATGTAGGCCTATGGACTGAACAAGAAACCACCAAAAATTTTAACCAGTCATCGTTCTCACAACACTGAGGACCAGTCATTCGAAATGACTTCTCCATGCATTTTATGCATTGGTAAAAGCACTATGATGAAAAGTGTGATATGTTTTCAGGTATCTCCTATACTAATAGAGCCACATGCTCACCGGTTTGCCACATGATGTAGGCCTATGGACTGAACAAGAAACCACCAAAAATTTTAACCAGTCATCGTTCTCACAACACTGAGGACCAGTCATTCGAAATGACTTCTCCATGCATTTTATGCATTGGTAAAAGCACTATGATGAAAAGTGTGATATGTTTTCAGGTATCTCCTATACTAATAGAGCCACATGCTCACCGGTTTGCCACATGATGTAGGCCTATGGACTGAACAAGAAACCACCAAAAATTTTAACCAGTCATCGTTCTCACAACACTGAGGACCAGTCATTCGAAATGACTTCTCCATGCATTTTATGCATTGGTAAAAGCACTATGATGAAAAGTGTGATATGTTTTCAGGTATCTCCTATACTAATAGAGCCACATGCTCACCGGTTTGCCACATGATGTAGGCCTATGGACTGAACAAGAAACCACCAAAAATTTTAACCAGTCATCGTTCTCACAACACTGAGGACCAGTCATTCGAAATGACTTCTCCATGCATTTTATGCATTGGTAAAAGCACTATGATGAAAAGTGTGATATGTTTTCAGGTATCTCCTATACTAATAGAGCCACATGCTCACCGGTTTGCCACATGATGTAGGCCTATGGACTGAACAAGAAACCACCAAAAATTTTAACCAGTCATCGTTCTCACAACACTGAGGACCAGTCATTCGAAATGACTTCTCCATGCATTTTATGCATTGGTAAAAGCACTATGATGAAAAGTGTGATATGTTTTCAGGTATCTCCTATACTAATAGAGCCACATGCTCACCGGTTTGCCACATGATGTAGGCCTATGGACTGAACAAGAAACCACCAAAAATTTTAACCAGTCATCGTTCTCACAACACTGAGGACCAGTCATTCGAAATGACTTCTCCATGCATTTTATGCATTGGTAAAAGCACTATGATGAAAAGTGTGATATGTTTTCAGGTATCTCCTATACTAATAGAGCCACATGCTCACCGGTTTGCCACATGATGTAGGCCTATGGACTGAACAAGAAACCACCAAAAATTTTAACCAGTCATCGTTCTCACAACACTGAGGACCAGTCATTCGAAATGACTTCTCCATGCATTTTATGCATTGGTAAAAGCACTATGATGAAAAGTGTGATATGTTTTCAGGTATCTCCTATACTAATAGAGCCACATGCTCACCGGTTTGCCACATGATGTAGGCCTATGGACTGAACAAGAAACCACCAAAAATTTTAACCAGTCATCGTTCTCACAACACTGAGGACCAGTCATTCGAAATGACTTCTCCATGCATTTTATGCATTGGTAAAAGCACTATGATGAAAAGTGTGATATGTTTTCAGGTATCTCCTATACTAATAGAGCCACATGCTCACCGGTTTGCCACATGATGTAGGCCTATGGACTGAACAAGAAACCACCAAAAATTTTAACCAGTCATCGTTCTCACAACACTGAGGACCAGTCATTCGAAATGACTTCTCCATGCATTTTATGCATTGGTAAAAGCACTATGATGAAAAGTGTGATATGTTTTCAGGTATCTCCTATACTAATAGAGCCACATGCTCACCGGTTTGCCACATGATGTAGGCCTATGGACTGAACAAGAAACCACCAAAAATTTTAACCAGTCATCGTTCTCACAACACTGAGGACCAGTCATTCGAAATGACTTCTCCATGCATTTTATGCATTGGTAAAAGCACTATGATGAAAAGTGTGATATGTTTTCAGGTATCTCCTATACTAATAGAGCCACATGCTCACCGGTTTGCCACATGATGTAGGCCTATGGACTGAACAAGAAACCACCAAAAATTTTAACCAGTCATCGTTCTCACAACACTGAGGACCAGTCATTCGAAATGACTTCTCCATGCATTTTATGCATTGGTAAAAGCACTATGATGAAAAGTGTGATATGTTTTCAGGTATCTCCTATACTAATAGAGCCACATGCTCACCGGTTTGCCACATGATGTAGGCCTATGGACTGAACAAGAAACCACCAAAAATTTTAACCAGTCATCGTTCTCACAACACTGAGGACCAGTCATTCGAAATGACTTCTCCATGCATTTTATGCATTGGTAAAAGCACTATGATGAAAAGTGTGATATGTTTTCAGGTATCTCCTATACTAATAGAGCCACATGCTCACCGGTTTGCCACATGATGTAGGCCTATGGACTGAACAAGAAACCACCAAAAATTTTAACCAGTCATCGTTCTCACAACACTGAGGACCAGTCATTCGAAATGACTTCTCCATGCATTTTATGCATTGGTAAAAGCACTATGATGAAAAGTGTGATATGTTTTCAGGTATCTCCTATACTAATAGAGCCACATGCTCACCGGTTTGCCACATGATGTAGGCCTATGGACTGAACAAGAAACCACCAAAAATTTTAACCAGTCATCGTTCTCACAACACTGAGGACCAGTCATTCGAAATGACTTCTCCATGCATTTTATGCATTGGTAAAAGCACTATGATGAAAAGTGTGATATGTTTTCAGGTATCTCCTATACTAATAGAGCCACATGCTCACCGGTTTGCCACATGATGTAGGCCTATGGACTGAACAAGAAACCACCAAAAATTTTAACCAGTCATCGTTCTCACAACACTGAGGACCAGTCATTCGAAATGACTTCTCCATGCATTTTATGCATTGGTAAAAGCACTATGATGAAAAGTGTGATATGTTTTCAGGTATCTCCTATACTAATAGAGCCACATGCTCACCGGTTTGCCACATGATGTAGGCCTATGGACTGAACAAGAAACCACCAAAAATTTTAACCAGTCATCGTTCTCACAACACTGAGGACCAGTCATTCGAAATGACTTCTCCATGCATTTTATGCATTGGTAAAAGCACTATGATGAAAAGTGTGATATGTTTTCAGGTATCTCCTATACTAATAGAGCCACATGCTCACCGGTTTGCCACATGATGTAGGCCTATGGACTGAACAAGAAACCACCAAAAATTTTAACCAGTCATCGTTCTCACAACACTGAGGACCAGTCATTCGAAATGACTTCTCCATGCATTTTATGCATTGGTAAAAGCACTATGATGAAAAGTGTGATATGTTTTCAGGTATCTCCTATACTAATAGAGCCACATGCTCACCGGTTTGCCACATGATGTAGGCCTATGGACTGAACAAGAAACCACCAAAAATTTTAACCAGTCATCGTTCTCACAACACTGAGGACCAGTCATTCGAAATGACTTCTCCATGCATTTTATGCATTGGTAAAAGCACTATGATGAAAAGTGTGATATGTTTTCAGGTATCTCCTATACTAATAGAGCCACATGCTCACCGGTTTGCCACATGATGTAGGCCTATGGACTGAACAAGAAACCACCAAAAATTTTAACCAGTCATCGTTCTCACAACACTGAGGACCAGTCATTCGAAATGACTTCTCCATGCATTTTATGCATTGGTAAAAGCACTATGATGAAAAGTGTGATATGTTTTCAGGTATCTCCTATACTAATAGAGCCACATGCTCACCGGTTTGCCACATGATGTAGGCCTATGGACTGAACAAGAAACCACCAAAAATTTTAACCAGTCATCGTTCTCACAACACTGAGGACCAGTCATTCGAAATGACTTCTCCATGCATTTTATGCATTGGTAAAAGCACTATGATGAAAAGTGTGATATGTTTTCAGGTATCTCCTATACTAATAGAGCCACATGCTCACCGGTTTGCCACATGATGTAGGCCTATGGACTGAACAAGAAACCACCAAAAATTTTAACCAGTCATCGTTCTCACAACACTGAGGACCAGTCATTCGAAATGACTTCTCCATGCATTTTATGCATTGGTAAAAGCACTATGATGAAAAGTGTGATATGTTTTCAGGTATCTCCTATACTAATAGAGCCACATGCTCACCGGTTTGCCACATGATGTAGGCCTATGGACTGAACAAGAAACCACCAAAAATTTTAACCAGTCATCGTTCTCACAACACTGAGGACCAGTCATTCGAAATGACTTCTCCATGCATTTTATGCATTGGTAAAAGCACTATGATGAAAAGTGTGATATGTTTTCAGGTATCTCCTATACTAATAGAGCCACATGCTCACCGGTTTGCCACATGATGTAGGCCTATGGACTGAACAAGAAACCACCAAAAATTTTAACCAGTCATCGTTCTCACAACACTGAGGACCAGTCATTCGAAATGACTTCTCCATGCATTTTATGCATTGGTAAAAGCACTATGATGAAAAGTGTGATATGTTTTCAGGTATCTCCTATACTAATAGAGCCACATGCTCACCGGTTTGCCACATGATGTAGGCCTATGGACTGAACAAGAAACCACCAAAAATTTTAACCAGTCATCGTTCTCACAACACTGAGGACCAGTCATTCGAAATGACTTCTCCATGCATTTTATGCATTGGTAAAAGCACTATGATGAAAAGTGTGATATGTTTTCAGGTATCTCCTATACTAATAGAGCCACATGCTCACCGGTTTGCCACATGATGTAGGCCTATGGACTGAACAAGAAACCACCAAAAATTTTAACCAGTCATCGTTCTCACAACACTGAGGACCAGTCATTCGAAATGACTTCTCCATGCATTTTATGCATTGGTAAAAGCACTATGATGAAAAGTGTGATATGTTTTCAGGTATCTCCTATACTAATAGAGCCACATGCTCACCGGTTTGCCACATGATGTAGGCCTATGGACTGAACAAGAAACCACCAAAAATTTTAACCAGTCATCGTTCTCACAACACTGAGGACCAGTCATTCGAAATGACTTCTCCATGCATTTTATGCATTGGTAAAAGCACTATGATGAAAAGTGTGATATGTTTTCAGGTATCTCCTATACTAATAGAGCCACATGCTCACCGGTTTGCCACATGATGTAGGCCTATGGACTGAACAAGAAACCACCAAAAATTTTAACCAGTCATCGTTCTCACAACACTGAGGACCAGTCATTCGAAATGACTTCTCCATGCATTTTATGCATTGGTAAAAGCACTATGATGAAAAGTGTGATATGTTTTCAGGTATCTCCTATACTAATAGAGCCACATGCTCACCGGTTTGCCACATGATGTAGGCCTATGGACTGAACAAGAAACCACCAAAAATTTTAACCAGTCATCGTTCTCACAACACTGAGGACCAGTCATTCGAAATGACTTCTCCATGCATTTTATGCATTGGTAAAAGCACTATGATGAAAAGTGTGATATGTTTTCAGGTATCTCCTATACTAATAGAGCCACATGCTCACCGGTTTGCCACATGATGTAGGCCTATGGACTGAACAAGAAACCACCAAAAATTTTAACCAGTCATCGTTCTCACAACACTGAGGACCAGTCATTCGAAATGACTTCTCCATGCATTTTATGCATTGGTAAAAGCACTATGATGAAAAGTGTGATATGTTTTCAGGTATCTCCTATACTAATAGAGCCACATGCTCACCGGTTTGCCACATGATGTAGGCCTATGGACTGAACAAGAAACCACCAAAAATTTTAACCAGTCATCGTTCTCACAACACTGAGGACCAGTCATTCGAAATGACTTCTCCATGCATTTTATGCATTGGTAAAAGCACTAGTGAAGAAAAGTGTGATATGTTTTCAGGTATCTCCTATACTAATAGAGCCACATGCTCACCGGTTTGCCACATGATGTAGGCCTATGGACTGAACAAGAAACCACCAAAAATTTTAACCAGTCATCGTTCTCACAACACTGAGGACCAGTCATTCGAAATGACTTCTCCATGCATTTTATGCATTGGTAAAAGCACTATGATGAAAAGTGTGATATGTTTTCAGGTATCTCCTATACTAATAGAGCCACATGCTCACCGGTTTGCCACATGATGTAGGCCTATGGACTGAACAAGAAACCACCAAAAATTTTAACCAGTCATCGTTCTCACAACACTGAGGACCAGTCATTCGAAATGACTTCTCCATGCATTTTATGCATTGGTAAAAGCACTATGATGAAAAGTGTGATATGTTTTCAGGTATCTCCTATACTAATAGAGCCACATGCTCACCGGTTTGCCACATGATGTAGGCCTATGGACTGAACAAGAAACCACCAAAAATTTTAACCAGTCATCGTTCTCACAACACTGAGGACCAGTCATTCGAAATGACTTCTCCATGCATTTTATGCATTGGTAAAAGCACTATGATGAAAAGTGTGATATGTTTTCAGGTATCTCCTATACTAATAGAGCCACATGCTCACCGGTTTGCCACATGATGTAGGCCTATGGACTGAACAAGAAACCACCAAAAATTTTAACCAGTCATCG
Source organism: Ranitomeya imitator (assembly GCF_032444005.1). Lineage (NCBI taxonomy): Eukaryota > Metazoa > Chordata > Amphibia > Anura > Dendrobatidae > Ranitomeya > Ranitomeya imitator. Next base: position 83,648 of record NW_027193346.1, on the reverse strand, counting down.
TTCTCACAACACTGAGGACCAGTCATTCGAAATGACTTCTCCATGCATTTTATGCATTGGTAAAAGCACTATGATGAAAAGTGTGATATGTTTTCAGGTATCTCCTATACTAATAGAGCCACATGCTCACCGGTTTGCCACATGATGTAGGCCTATGGACTGAACAAGAAACCACCAAAAATTTTAACCAGTCATCGTTCTCACAACACTGAGGACCAGTCATTCGAAATGACTTCTCCATGCATTTTATGCATTGGTAAAAGCACTATGATGAAAAGTGTGATATGTTTTCAGGTATCTCCTATACTAATAGAGCCACATGCTCACCGGTTTGCCACATGATGTAGGCCTATGGACTGAACAAGAAACCACCAAAAATTTTAACCAGTCATCGTTCTCACAACACTGAGGACCAGTCATTCGAAATGACTTCTCCATGCATTTTATGCATTGGTAAAAGCACTATGATGAAAAGTGTGATATGTTTTCAGGTATCTCCTATACTAATAGAGCCACATGCTCACCGGTTTGCCACATGATGTAGGCCTATGGACTGAACAAGAAACCACCAAAAATTTTAACCAGTCATCGTTCTCACAACACTGAGGACCAGTCATTCGAAATGACTTCTCCATGCATTTTATGCATTGGTAAAAGCACTATGATGAAAAGTGTGATATGTTTTCAGGTATCTCCTATACTAATAGAGCCACATGCTCACCGGTTTGCCACATGATGTAGGCCTATGGACTGAACAAGAAACCACCAAAAATTTTAACCAGTCATCGTTCTCACAACACTGAGGACCAGTCATTCGAAATGACTTCTCCATGCATTTTATGCATTGGTAAAAGCACTATGATGAAAAGTGTGATATGTTTTCAGGTATCTCCTATACTAATAGAGCCACATGCTCACCGGTTTGCCACATGATGTAGGCCTATGGACTGAACAAGAAACCACCAAAAATTTTAACCAGTCATCGTTCTCACAACACTGAGGACCAGTCATTCGAAATGACTTCTCCATGCATTTTATGCATTGGTAAAAGCACTATGATGAAAAGTGTGATATGTTTTCAGGTATCTCCTATACTAATAGAGCCACATGCTCACCGGTTTGCCACATGATGTAGGCCTATGGACTGAACAAGAAACCACCAAAAATTTTAACCAGTCATCGTTCTCACAACACTGAGGACCAGTCATTCGAAATGACTTCTCCATGCATTTTATGCATTGGTAAAAGCACTATGATGAAAAGTGTGATATGTTTTCAGGTATCTCCTATACTAATAGAGCCACATGCTCACCGGTTTGCCACATGATGTAGGCCTATGGACTGAACAAGAAACCACCAAAAATTTTAACCAGTCATCGTTCTCACAACACTGAGGACCAGTCATTCGAAATGACTTCTCCATGCATTTTATGCATTGGTAAAAGCACTATGATGAAAAGTGTGATATGTTTTCAGGTATCTCCTATACTAATAGAGCCACATGCTCACCGGTTTGCCACATGATGTAGGCCTATGGACTGAACAAGAAACCACCAAAAATTTTAACCAGTCATCGTTCTCACAACACTGAGGACCAGTCATTCGAAATGACTTCTCCATGCATTTTATGCATTGGTAAAAGCACTATGATGAAAAGTGTGATATGTTTTCAGGTATCTCCTATACTAATAGAGCCACATGCTCACCGGTTTGCCACATGATGTAGGCCTATGGACTGAACAAGAAACCACCAAAAATTTTAACCAGTCATCGTTCTCACAACACTGAGGACCAGTCATTCGAAATGACTTCTCCATGCATTTTATGCATTGGTAAAAGCACTATGATGAAAAGTGTGATATGTTTTCAGGTATCTCCTATACTAATAGAGCCACATGCTCACCGGTTTGCCACATGATGTAGGCCTATGGACTGAACAAGAAACCACCAAAAATTTTAACCAGTCATCGTTCTCACAACACTGAGGACCAGTCATTCGAAATGACTTCTCCATGCATTTTATGCATTGGTAAAAGCACTATGATGAAAAGTGTGATATGTTTTCAGGTATCTCCTATACTAATAGAGCCACATGCTCACCGGTTTGCCACATGATGTAGGCCTATGGACTGAACAAGAAACCACCAAAAATTTTAACCAGTCATCGTTCTCACAACACTGAGGACCAGTCATTCGAAATGACTTCTCCATGCATTTTATGCATTGGTAAAAGCACTATGATGAAAAGTGTGATATGTTTTCAGGTATCTCCTATACTAATAGAGCCACATGCTCACCGGTTTGCCACATGATGTAGGCCTATGGACTGAACAAGAAACCACCAAAAATTTTAACCAGTCATCGTTCTCACAACACTGAGGACCAGTCATTCGAAATGACTTCTCCATGCATTTTATGCATTGGTAAAAGCACTATGATGAAAAGTGTGATATGTTTTCAGGTATCTCCTATACTAATAGAGCCACATGCTCACCGGTTTGCCACATGATGTAGGCCTATGGACTGAACAAGAAACCACCAAAAATTTTAACCAGTCATCGTTCTCACAACACTGAGGACCAGTCATTCGAAATGACTTCTCCATGCATTTTATGCATTGGTAAAAGCACTATGATGAAAAGTGTGATATGTTTTCAGGTATCTCCTATACTAATAGAGCCACATGCTCACCGGTTTGCCACATGATGTAGGCCTATGGACTGAACAAGAAACCACCAAAAATTTTAACCAGTCATCGTTCTCACAACACTGAGGACCAGTCATTCGAAATGACTTCTCCATGCATTTTATGCATTGGTAAAAGCACTATGATGAAAAGTGTGATATGTTTTCAGGTATCTCCTATACTAATAGAGCCACATGCTCACCGGTTTGCCACATGATGTAGGCCTATGGACTGAACAAGAAACCACCAAAAATTTTAACCAGTCATCGTTCTCACAACACTGAGGACCAGTCATTCGAAATGACTTCTCCATGCATTTTATGCATTGGTAAAAGCACTATGATGAAAAGTGTGATATGTTTTCAGGTATCTCCTATACTAATAGAGCCACATGCTCACCGGTTTGCCACATGATGTAGGCCTATGGACTGAACAAGAAACCACCAAAAATTTTAACCAGTCATCGTTCTCACAACACTGAGGACCAGTCATTCGAAATGACTTCTCCATGCATTTTATGCATTGGTAAAAGCACTATGATGAAAAGTGTGATATGTTTTCAGGTATCTCCTATACTAATAGAGCCACATGCTCACCGGTTTGCCACATGATGTAGGCCTATGGACTGAACAAGAAACCACCAAAAATTTTAACCAGTCATCGTTCTCACAACACTGAGGACCAGTCATTCGAAATGACTTCTCCATGCATTTTATGCATTGGTAAAAGCACTATGATGAAAAGTGTGATATGTTTTCAGGTATCTCCTATACTAATAGAGCCACATGCTCACCGGTTTGCCACATGATGTAGGCCTATGGACTGAACAAGAAACCACCAAAAATTTTAACCAGTCATCGTTCTCACAACACTGAGGACCAGTCATTCGAAATGACTTCTCCATGCATTTTATGCATTGGTAAAAGCACTATGATGAAAAGTGTGATATGTTTTCAGGTATCTCCTATACTAATAGAGCCACATGCTCACCGGTTTGCCACATGATGTAGGCCTATGGACTGAACAAGAAACCACCAAAAATTTTAACCAGTCATCGTTCTCACAACACTGAGGACCAGTCATTCGAAATGACTTCTCCATGCATTTTATGCATTGGTAAAAGCACTATGATGAAAAGTGTGATATGTTTTCAGGTATCTCCTATACTAATAGAGCCACATGCTCACCGGTTTGCCACATGATGTAGGCCTATGGACTGAACAAGAAACCACCAAAAATTTTAACCAGTCATCGTTCTCACAACACTGAGGACCAGTCATTCGAAATGACTTCTCCATGCATTTTATGCATTGGTAAAAGCACTATGATGAAAAGTGTGATATGTTTTCAGGTATCTCCTATACTAATAGAGCCACATGCTCACCGGTTTGCCACATGATGTAGGCCTATGGACTGAACAAGAAACCACCAAAAATTTTAACCAGTCATCGTTCTCACAACACTGAGGACCAGTCATTCGAAATGACTTCTCCATGCATTTTATGCATTGGTAAAAGCACTATGATGAAAAGTGTGATATGTTTTCAGGTATCTCCTATACTAATAGAGCCACATGCTCACCCATGCTCACCGGTTTGCCACATGATGTAGGCCTATGGACTGAACAAGAAACCACCAAAAATTTTAACCAGTCATCGTTCTCACAACACTGAGGACCAGTCATTCGAAATGACTTCTCCATGCATTTTATGCATTGGTAAAAGCACTATGATGAAAAGTGTGATATGTTTTCAGGTATCTCCTATACTAATAGAGCCACATGCTCACCGGTTTGCCACATGATGTAGGCCTATGGACTGAACAAGAAACCACCAAAAATTTTAACCAGTCATCGTTCTCACAACACTGAGGACCAGTCATTCGAAATGACTTCTCCATGCATTTTATGCATTGGTAAAAGCACTATGATGAAAAGTGTGATATGTTTTCAGGTATCTCCTATACTAATAGAGCCACATGCTCACCGGTTTGCCACATGATGTAGGCCTATGGACTGAACAAGAAACCACCAAAAATTTTAACCAGTCATCGTTCTCACAACACTGAGGACCAGTCATTCGAAATGACTTCTCCATGCATTTTATGCATTGGTAAAAGCACTATGATGAAAAGTGTGATATGTTTTCAGGTATCTCCTATACTAATAGAGCCACATGCTCACCGGTTTGCCACATGATGTAGGCCTATGGACTGAACAAGAAACCACCAAAAATTTTAACCAGTCATCGTTCTCACAACACTGAGGACCAGTCATTCGAAATGACTTCTCCATGCATTTTATGCATTGGTAAAAGCACTATGATGAAAAGTGTGATATGTTTTCAGGTATCTCCTATACTAATAGAGCCACATGCTCACCGGTTTGCCACATGATGTAGGCCTATGGACTGAACAAGAAACCACCAAAAATTTTAACCAGTCATCGTTCTCACAACACTGAGGACCAGTCATTCGAAATGACTTCTCCATGCATTTTATGCATTGGTAAAAGCACTATGATGAAAAGTGTGATATGTTTTCAGGTATCTCCTATACTAATAGAGCCACATGCTCACCGGTTTGCCACATGATGTAGGCCTATGGACTGAACAAGAAACCACCAAAAATTTTAACCAGTCATCGTTCTCACAACACTGAGGACCAGTCATTCGAAATGACTTCTCCATGCATTTTATGCATTGGTAAAAGCACTATGATGAAAAGTGTGATATGTTTTCAGGTATCTCCTATACTAATAGAGCCACATGCTCACCGGTTTGCCACATGATGTAGGCCTATGGACTGAACAAGAAACCACCAAAAATTTTAACCAGTCATCGTTCTCACAACACTGAGGACCAGTCATTCGAAATGACTTCTCCATGCATTTTATGCATTGGTAAAAGCACTATGATGAAAAGTGTGATATGTTTTCAGGTATCTCCTATACTAATAGAGCCACATGCTCACCGGTTTGCCACATGATGTAGGCCTATGGACTGAACAAGAAACCACCAAAAATTTTAACCAGTCATCGTTCTCACAACACTGAGGACCAGTCATTCGAAATGACTTCTCCATGCATTTTATGCATTGGTAAAAGCACTATGATGAAAAGTGTGATATGTTTTCAGGTATCTCCTATACTAATAGAGCCACATGCTCACCGGTTTGCCACATGATGTAGGCCTATGGACTGAACAAGAAACCACCAAAAATTTTAACCAGTCATCGTTCTCACAACACTGAGGACCAGTCATTCGAAATGACTTCTCCATGCATTTTATGCATTGGTAAAAGCACTATGATGAAAAGTGTGATATGTTTTCAGGTATCTCCTATACTAATAGAGCCACATGCTCACTGGTTTGCCACATGATGTAGGCCTATGGACTGAACAAGAAACCACCAAAAATTTTAACCAGTCATCGTTCTCACAACACTGAGGACCAGTCATTCGAATGACTTCTCCATGCATTTTATGCATTGGTAAAAGCACTATGATGAAAAGTGTGATATGTTTTCAGGTATCTCCTATACGAATAGAGCCACATGCTCACTGGTTTGCCACATGATGTAGGCCTATGGACTGAACAAGAAACCACCAAAAATTTTAACCAGTCATCGTTCTCACAACACTGAGGACCAGTCATTCGAAATACTTCTCCATGCATTTTATGCATTGGTAAAAGCACTATGATGAAAAGTATGATATGTTTTCAGGTATCTCCTAAACTAATAGAGCCACATGCTCACCGGTTTGCCACATGATGTAGGCCTATGGACTGAACAAGAAACGACCAAAAATTTTAACCAGTCATCGTTCTCACAACACTGAGGACCAGTCATTCGAAATGACTTCTCCATGCATTTTATGCATTGGTAAAAGCACTATGATGAAAAGTGTGATATGTTTTCAGGTATCTCCTATACTAATAGAGCCACATGCTCATCGGTTTGCCACATGATGTAGGCCTATGGACTGAACAAGAAACCACCAAAAATTTTAACCAGTCATCGTTCTCACAACACTGAGGACCAGTCATTCGAAATGACTTCTCCATGCATTTTATGCATTGGTAAAAGCACTATGATGAAAAGTGTGATATGTTTTCAGGTATCTCCTATACTAATAGAGCCACATGCTCACTCGGTTTGCCACATGATGTAGGCCTATGGACTGAACAAGAAACCACCAAAAATTTTAACCAGTCATCGTTCTCACAACACTGAGGACCAGTCATTCGAAATGACTTCTCCATGCATTTTATGCATTGGTAATAGCACTATGATGAAAAGTGTGATATGTTTTCAGGTATCTCCTATACTAATAGAGCCACATGCTCATCGGTTTGCCACATGATGTAGGCCTATGGACTGAACAAGAAACCACCAAAAATTTTATCCAGTCATCGTTCTCACAACACTGAGGACCAGTCATTCGAAATGACTTCTCCATGCATTTTATGCATTGGTAAAAGCACTATGATGAAAAGTGTGATATGTTTTCAGGTATCTCCTATACTAATAGAGCCACATGCTCACCGGTTTGCCACATGATGTAGGCCTATGGACTGAACAAGAAACCACCAAAAATTTTAACCAGTCATCGTTCTCACAACACTGAGGACCAGTCATTCGAAATGACTTCTCCATGCATTTTATGCATTGGTAAAAGCACTATGATGAAAAGTGTGATATGTTTTCAGGTATCCTCCTATACTAATAGAGCCACATGCTCACTGGTTTGCCACATGATGTAGGCCTATGGACTGAACAAGAAACCACCAAAAATTTTAACCAGTCATCGTTCTCACAACACTGAGGACCAGTCATTCGAAATGACTTCTCCATGCATTTTATGCATTGGTAAAAGCACTATGATGAAAAGTGTGATATGTTTTCAGGTATCTCCTATACTAATAGAGCCACATGCTCACCGGTTTGCCACATGATGTAGGCCTATGACTGAACAAGAAACCACCAAAAATTTTAACCAGTCATCGTTCTCACAACACTGAGGACCAGTCATTCGAAATGACTTCTCCATGCATTTTATGCATTGGTAAAAGCACTATGATGAAAAGTGTGATATGTTTTCAGGTATCTCCTATACTAATAGAGCCACATGCTCACTGGTTTGCCACATGATGTAGGCCTATGGACTGAACAAGAAACCACCAAAAATTTTAACCAGTCATCGTTCTCACAAACACTGAGGACCAGTCATTCGAAATGACTTCTCCATGCATTTTATGCATTGGTAAAAGCACTATGATGAAAAGGTGTGATATGTTTTTCAGGTATCTCCTATACTAATAGAGCCACATGCTCACCGGTTTGCCACATGATGTAGGCCTATGGACTGAACAAGAAACCACCAAAAATTTTAACCAGTCATCGTTCTCACAACACTGAGGGACCAGTCATTCGAAATGACTTCTCCATGCATTTTATGCATTGGTAAAAGCACTATGATGAAAAGTGTGATATGTTTTCAGGTATCTCCTATACTAATAGAGCCACATGCTCACTGGTTTGCCACATGATGTAGGCCTATGGACTGAACAAGAAACCACCAAAAATTTAACCAGTCATCATTCTCACAACACTGAGGACCAGTCATTCGAAATGACTTCTCCATGCATTTTATGCATTGGTAAAAGCACTATGATGAAAAGTGTGATATGTTTTCAGGTATCTCCTATACTAATAGAGCCACATGCTCACCGGTTTGCCACATGATGTAGGCCTATGGACTGAACAAGAAACCACCAAAAATTTTAACCAGTCATCGTTCTCACAACACTGAGGACCAGTCATTCGAAATGACTTCTCCATGCATTTTTATGCATTGGTAAAAGCACTATGATGAAAAGTGTGATATGTTTTCAGGTATCTCCTATACTAATAGAGCCACATGCTCACCGGTTTGCCACATGATGTAGGCCTATGGACTGAACAAGAAACCACCAAAATTTTAACCAGTCATCGTTCTCACAACACTGAGGACCAGTCATTCGAAATGACTTCTCCATGCATTTTATGCATTGGTAAAAGCACTATGATGAAAAGTGTGATATGTTTTCAGGTATCTCCTGTACTAATAGAGCCACATGCTCACCGGTTTGCCACATGATGTAGGCCTATGGACTGAACAAGAAACCACCAAAAATTTTAACCAGTCATCGTTCTCACAACACTGAGGACCAGTCATTCGAAATGACTTCTCCATGCATTTTATGCATTGGTAAAAGCACTATGATGAAAAGTGTGATATGTTTTCAGGTATCTCCTATACTAATAGAGCCACATGCTCACCGGTTTGCCACATGATGTAGGCCTATGGACTGAACAAGAAACCACCAAAAATTTTAACCAGTCATCGTTCTCACAACACTGAGGACCAGTCATTCGAAATGACTTCTCCATGCATTTTATGCATTGGTAAATGCACTATTGATGAAAGTGTGATATGTTTTCAGGTATCTCCTATACTAATAGAGCCACATGCTCACCGGTTTGCCACATGATGTAGGCCTATGGACTGAACAAGAAACCACCAAAAATTTTAACCAGTCATCGTTCTCACAACACTGAGGACCAGTCATTCGAAATGACTTCACCATGCATTTTATGCATTGGTAAAAGCACTATGATGAAAAGTGTGATATGTTTTCAGGTATCTCCTATACTAATAGAGCCACATGCTCACCGGTTTGCCACATGATGTAGGCCTATGGACTGAACAAGAAACCACCAAAAATTTTAACCAGTCATCGTTCTCACAACACTGAGGACCAGTCATTCGAAATGACTTCTCCATGCATTTTATGCATTGGTAAAAAGCACTATGATGAAAAGTGTGATATGTTTTCAGGTATCTCCTATACTAATAGAGCCACATGCTCACCGGTTTGCCACATGATGTAGGCCTATGGACTGAACAAGAAACCACCAAAAATTTTAACCAGTCATCGTTCTCACAACACTGAGGACCAGTCATTCGAAATGACTTCTCCATGCATTTTATGCATTGGTAAAAGCACTATGATGAAAAGTGTGATATGTTTTCAGGTATCTCCTATACTAATAGAGCCACATGCTCACCGGTTTGCCACATGATGTAGGCCTATGGACTGAACAAGAAACCACCAAAAATTTTAACCAGTCATCGTTCTCACAACACTGAGGACCAGTCATTCGAAATGACTTCTCCATGCATTTTATGCATTGGTAAAAGCACTATGATGAAAAGTGTGATATGTTTTCAGGTTTCTCCTATACTAATAGAGCCACATGCTCACCGGTTTGCCACATGATGTAGGCCTATGGACTGAACAAGAAACCACCAAAAATATTAACCAGTCATCGTTCTCACAACACTGAGGACCAGTCATTCGAAATGACTTCTCCATGCATTTTATGCATTGGTAAAAGCACTATGATGAAAAGTGTGATATGTTTTCAGGTATCTCCTATACTAATAGAGCCACATGCTCACCGGTTTGCCACATGATGTAGGCCTATGGACTGAACAAGAAACCACCAAAAATTTTAACCAGTCATCGTTCTCACAACACTGAGGACCAGTCATTCGAAATGACTTCTCCATGCATTTTATGCATTGGTAAAAGCACTATGATGAAAAGTGTGATATGTTTTCAGGTATCTCCTATACTAATAGAGCCACATTCTCACCGGTTTGCCACATGATGTAGGCCTATGGACTGAACAAGAAACCACCAAAAATTTTAACCAGTCATCGTTCTCACAACACTGAGGACCAGTCATTCGAAATGACTTCTCCATGCATTTTATGCATTGGTAAAAGCACTATGATGAAAAGTGTGATATGTTTTCAGGTATCTCCTATACTAATAGAGCCACATGCTCACCGGTTTGCCACATGATGTAGGCCTATGGACTGAACAAGAAACCACCAAAAATTTTAACCAGTCATCGTTCTCACAACACTGAGGACCAGTCATTCGAAATGACTTCTCCATGCATTTTATGCACTGGTAAAAGCACTATGATGAAAAGTGTGATATGTTTTCAGGTATCTCCTATACTAATAGAGCCACATGCTCACCGGTTTGCCACATGATGTAGGCCTATGGACTGAACAAGAAACCACCAAAAATTTTAACCAGTCATCGTTCTCACAACACTGAGGACCAGTCATTCGAAATGACTTCTCCATGCATTTTATGCATTGGTAAAAGCACTATGATGAAAAGTGTGATATGTTTTCAGGTATCTCCTATACTAATAGAGCCACATGCTCACCAGTTTGCCACATGATGTAGGCCCATGGACTGAACAAGAAACCACCAAAAATTTTAACCAGTCATCGTTCTCACAACACTGAGGACCAGTCATTCGAAATGACTTCTCCATGCATTTTATGCATTGGTAAAAGCACTATGATGAAAAGTGTGATATGTTTTCAGGTATCTCCTATACTAATAGAGTCACATGCTCACCGGTTTGCCACATGATGTAGGCCTATGGACTGAACAAGAAACCACCAAAAATTTTAACTAATCATCGTTCTCACAACACTGAGGACCAGTCATTCGAAATGACTTCTCCATGCATTTTCTGCATTGGTAAAAGCACTATGATGAAAAGTGTGATATGTTTTCAGGTATCTCCTATACTAATAGAGTCACATGCTCACCGGTTTGCCACATGATGTAGGCCCATGGACTGAACAAGAAACCACCAAAAATTTTAACCAGTCATCGTTCTCACAACACTGAGGACCAGTCATTCGAAATGACTTCTCCATGCATTTTATGCATTGGTAAAAGCACTATGATGAAAAGTGTGATATGTTTTCAGGTATCTCCTATACTAATAGAGCCACATGCTCACCGGTTTGCCACATGATGTAGGCCTATGGACTGAACAAGAAACCACCAAAAATTTTAACCAGTCATCGTTCTCACAACACTGAGGACCAGTCATTCGAAATGACTTCTCCATGCATTTTATGCATTGGTAAAAGCACTATGATGAAAAGTGTGATATGTTTTCAGGTATCTCCTATACTAATAGAGCCACATGCTCACCGGTTTGCCACATGATGTAGGCCTATGGACTGAACAAGAAACCACCAAAAATTTTAACCAGTCATCGTTCTCACAACACTGAGGATCAGTCATTCGAAATGACTTCTCCATGCATTTTCTGCATTGGTAAAAGCACTATGATGAAAAGTGTGATATGTTTTCAGGTATCTCCTATACTAATAGAGCCACATGCTCACCGGTTTGCCACATGATGTAGGCCTATGGACTGAACAAGAAACCACCAAAAATTTTAACCAGTCATCGTTCTCACAACACTGAGGACCAGTCATTCGAAATGACTTCTCCATGCATTTTATGCATTGGTAAAAGCACTATGATGAAAAGTGTGATATGTTTTCAGGTATCTCCTATACTAATAGAGCCACATGCTCACCGGTTTGCCACATGATGTAGGCCTATGGACTGAACAAGAAACCACCAAAAATTTTAACCAGTCATCGTTCTCACAACACTGAGGACCAGTCATTCGAAATGACTTCTCCATGCATTTTATGCATTGGTAAAAGCACTATGATGAAAAGTGTGATATGTTTTCAGGTATCTCCTATACTAATAGAGCCACATGCTCACCGGTTTGCCACATGATGTAGGCCTATGGACTGAACAAGAAACCACCAAAAATTTTAACCAGTCATCGTTCTCACAACACTGAGGACCAGTCATTCGAAATGACTTCTCCATGCATTTTATGCATTGGTAAAAGCACTATGATGAAAAGTGTGATATGTTTTCAGGTATCTCCTATACTAATAGAGCCACATGCTCACCGGTTTGCCACATGATGTAGGCCTATGGACTGAACAAGAAACCACCAAAAATTTTAACCAGTCATCGTTCTCACAACACTGAGGACCAGTCATTCGAAATGACTTCTCCATGCATTTTATGCATTGGTAAAAGCACTATGATGAAAAGTGTGATATGTTTTCAGGTATCTCGTATACTAATAGAGCCACATGCTCACCGGTTTGCCACATGATGTAGGCCTATGGACTGAACAAGAAACCACCAAAAATTTTAACCAGTCATCGTTCTCACAACACTGAGGACCAGTCATTCGAAATGACTTCTCCATGCATTTTATGCATTGGTAAAAGCACTATGATGAAAAGTGTGATATGTTTTCAGGTATCTCGTATACTAATAGAGCCACATGCTCACCGGTTTGCCACATGATGTAGGCCTATGGACTGAACAAGAAACCACCAAAAATTTTAACCAGTCATCGTTCTCACAACACTGAGGACCAGTCATTCGAAATGACTTCTCCATGCATTTTATGCATTGGTAAAAGCACTATGATGAAAAGTGTGATATGTTTTCAGGTATCTCCTATACTAATAGAGCCACATGCTCACCGGTTTGCCACATGATGTAGGCCTATGGACTGAACAAGAAACCACCAAAAATTTTAACCAGTCATCGTTCTCACAACACTGAGGACCAGTCATTCGAAATGACTTCTCCATGCATTTTATGCATTGGTAAAAGCACTATGATGAAAAGTGTGATATGTTTTCAGGTATCTCCTATACTAATAGAGCCACATGCTCACCGGTTTGCCACATGATGTAGGCCTATGGACTGAACAAGAAACCACCAAAAATTTTAACCAGTCATCGTTCTCACAACACTGAGGACCAGTCATTCGAAATGACTTCTCCATGCATTTTATGCATTGGTAAAAGCACTATGATGAAAAGTGTGATATGTTTTCAGGTATCTCCTATACTAATAGAGTCACATGCTCACCGGTTTGCCACATGATGTAGGCCTATGGACTGAACAAGAAACCACCAAAAATTTTAACCAGTCATCGTTCTCACAACACTGAGGACCAGTCATTCGAAATGACTTCTCCATGCATTTTCTGTATTGGTAAAAGCACTATGATGAAAAGTGTGATATGTTTTCAGGTATCTCCTATACTAATAGAGTCACATGCTCACCGGTTTGCCACATGATGTAGGCCCATGGACTGAACAAGAAACCACCAAAAATTTTAACCAGTCATCGTTCTCACAACACTGAGGACCAGTCATTCGAAATGACTTCTCCATGCATTTTATGCATTGGTAAAAGCACTATGATGAAAAGTGTGATATGTTTTCAGGTATCTCCTATACTAATAGAGCCACATGCTCACCGGTTTGCCACATGATGTAGGCCTATGGACTGAACAAGAAACCACCAAAAATTTTAACCAGTCATCGTTCTCACAACACTGAGGACCAGTCATTCGAAATGACTTCTCCATGCATTTTATGCATTGGTAAAAGCACTATGATGAAAAGTGTGATATGTTTTCAGGTATCTCCTATACTAATAGAGCCACATGCTCACCGGTTTGCCACATGATGTAGGCCTATGGACTGAACAAGAAACCACCAAAAATTTTAACCAGTCATCGTTCTCACAACACTGAGGATCAGTCATTCGAAATGACTTCTCCATGCATTTTCTGCATTGGTAAAAGCACTATGATGAAAAGTGTGATATGTTTTCAGGTATCTCCTATACTAATAGAGCCACATGCTCACCGGTTTGCCACATGATGTAGGCCTATGGACTGAACAAGAAACCACCAAAAATTTTAACCAGTCATCGTTCTCACAACAGAGGACCAGTCATTCGAAATGACTTCTCCATGCATTTTATGCATTGGTAAAAGCACTATGATGAAAAGTGTGATATGTTTTCAGGTATCTCCTATACTAATAGAGCCACATGCTCACCGGTTTGCCACATGATGTAGGCCTATGGACTGAACAAGAAACCACCAAAAATTTTAACCAGTCATCGTTCTCACAACACTGAGGACCAGTCATTCGAAATGACTTCTCCATGCATTTTATGCATTGGTAAAAGCACTATGATGAAAAGTGTGATATGTTTTCAGGTATCTCCTATACTAATAGAGCCACATGCTCACCGGTTTGCCACATGATGTAGGCCCATGGACTGAACAAGACACCACCAAAAATTTTAACCAGTCATCGTTCTCACAACACTGAGGACCAGTCATTCGAAATGACTTCTCCATGCATTTTATGCATTGGTAAAAGCACTATGATGAAAAGTGTGATATGTTTTCAGGTATCTCCTATACTATTAGAGCCACATGATCACCGGTTTGCCACATGATGTAGGCCTATGGACTGAACAAGAAACCACCAAAAATTTTAACCAGTCATCGTTCTCACAACACTGAGGACCAGTCATTCGAAATGACTTCTCCGTGCATTTTATGCATTGGTAAATGCACTATGATGAAAAGTGTGATATGTTTTCAGGTATCTCCTATACTAATAGAGCCACATGCTCACCGGTTTGCCACATGATGTAGGCCTATGGACTGAACAAGAAACCACCAAAAATTTTAACCAGTCATCGTTCTCACAACACTGAGGACCAGTCATTCGAAATGACTTCTCCATGCATTTTATGCATTGGTAAAAGCACTATGATGAAAAGTGTGATATGTTTTCAGGTATCTCCTATACTAATAGAGCCACATGCTCACCGGTTTGCCACATGATGTAGGCCCATGGACTGAACAAGAAACCACCAAAAATTTTAACCAGTCATCGTTCTCACAACACTGAGGACCAGTCATTCGAAATGACTTCTCCATGCATTTTATGCATTGGTAAAAGCACTATGATGAAAAGTGTGATATGTTTTCAGGTATCTCCTATACTAATAGAGCCACATGCTCACCGGTTTGCCACATGACGTAGGCCTATGGACTGAACAAGAAACCACCAAAAATTTTAACCAGTCATCGTTCTCACAACACTGAGGACCAGTCATTCGAAATGACTTCTCAATGCATTTTATGCATTGGTAAAAGCACTATGATGAAAAGTGTGATATGTTTTCAGGTATCTCCTATACTAATAGAGCCACATGCTCACCGGTTTGCCACATGATGTAGGCCTATGGACTGAACAAGAAACCACCAAAAATTTTAACCAGTCATCGTTCTCACAACACTGAGGACCAGTCATTCGAGATGACTTCTCCATGCATTTTATGCATTGGTAAAAGCACTATGATGAAAAGTGTGATATGTTTTCAGGTATCTCCTATACTAATAGAGCCACATGCTCACCGGTTTGCCACATGATGTTGGCCTATGGACTGAACAAGAAACCACCAAAAATTTTAACCAGTCATCGTTCTCACAACACTGAGGACCAGTCATTCGAAATGACTTCTCCATGCATTTTATGCATTGGTAAAAGCACTATGATGAAAAGTGTGATATGTTTTCAGGTATCTCCTATACTAATAGAGCCACATGCTCACCGGTTTGCCACATGATGTAGGCCTATGGACTGAACAAGAAACCACCAAAAATTTTAACCAGTCATCGTTCTCACAACACTGAGGACCAGTCATTCGAAATGACTTCTCCATGCATTTTATGCATTGGTAAAAGCACTATGATGAAAAGTGTGATATGTTTTCAGGTATCTCCTATACTAATAGAGCCACATGCTCACCGGTTTGCCACATGATGTAGGCCTATGGACTGAACAAGAAACCACCAAAAATTTTAACCAGTCGTCGTTCTCACAACACTGAGGACCAGTCATTCAAAATGACTTCTCCATGCATTTTATGCATTGGTAAATGCACTATGATGAAAAGTGTGATATGTTTTCAGGTATCTCCTATACTAATAGAGCCACATGCTCACCGGTTTGCCACATGATGTAGGCCTATGGACTGAACAAGAAACCACCAAAAATTTTAACCAGTCATCGTTCTCACAACACTGAGGACCAGTCGTTCGAAATGACTTCTCCATGCATTTTATGCATTGGTAAAAGCACTATGATGAAAAGTGTGATATGTTTTCAGGTATCTCCTATACTAATAGAGCCACATGCTCACCGGTTTGCCACATGATGTAGGCCTATGGACTGAACAAGAAACCACCAAAAATTTTAACCAGTCATCGTTCTCACAACACTGAGGACCAGTCATTCGAAATGACTTCTCCATGCATTTTATGCATTGGTAAAAGCACTATGATGAAAAGTGTGATATGTTTTCAGGTATCTCCTATACTAATAGAGCCACATGCTCACCGGTTTGCCACATGATGTAGGCCTATGGACTGAACAAGAAACCACCAAAAATTTTAACCAGTCATCGTTCTCACAACACTGAGGACCAGTCATTCGAAATGACTTCTCCATGCATTTTATGCATTGGTAAAAGCACTATGATGAAAAGTGTGATATGTTTTCAGGTATCTCCTATACTAATAGAGCCACATGCTCACCGGTTTGCCACATGATGTAGGCCTATGGACTGAACAAGAAACCACCAAAAATTTTAACCAGTCATCGTTCTCACAACACTGAGGACCAGTCATTCGAAATGACTTCTCCATGCATTTTATGCATTGGTAAAAGCACTATGATGAAAAGTGTGATATGTTTTCAGGTATCTCCTATACTAATAGAGCCACATGCTCACCGGTTTGCCACATGATGTAGGCCTATGGACTGAACAAGAAACCACCAAAAATTTTAACCAGTCATCGTTCTCACAACACTGAGGACCAGTCATTCGAAATGACTTCTCCATGCATTTTATGCATTGGTAAAAGCACTATGATGAAAAGTGTGATATGTTTTCAGGTATCTCGTATACTAATAGAGCCACATGCTCACCGGTTTGCCACATGATGTAGGCCTATGGACTGAACAAGAAACCACCAAAAATTTTAACCAGTCATCGTTCTCACAACACTGAGGACCAGTCATTCGAAATGACTTCTCCATGCATTTTATGCATTGGTAAAAGCACTATGATGAAAAGTGTGATATGTTTTCAGGTATCTCCTATACTAATAGAGCCACATGCTCACCGGTTTGCCACATGATGTAGGCCTATGGACTGAACAAGAAACCACCAAAAATTTTAACCAGTCATCGTTCTCACAACACTGAGGACCAGTCATTCGAAATGACTTCTCCATGCATTTTATGCATTGGTAAAAGCACTATGATGAAAAGTGTGATATGTTTTCAGGTATCTCCTATACTAATAGAGCCACATGCTCACCGGTTTGCCACATGATGTAGGCCTATGGACTGAACAAGAAACCACCAAAAAATTTAACCAGTCATCGTTCTCACAACACTGAGGACCCGTCATTCAAAATGACTTCTCCATGCATTTTATGCATTGGTAAAAGCACTATGATGAAAAGTGTGATATGTTTTCAGGTATCTCCTATACTAATAGAGCCACATGCTCACCGGTTTGCCACATGATGTAGGCCCATGGACTGAACAAGAAACCACCAAAAATTTTAACCAGTCATCGTTCTCACAACACTGAGGACCAGTCATTCGAAATGACTTCTCCATGCATTTTATGCATTGGTAAAAGCACTATGATGAAAAGTGTGATATGTTTTCAGGTATCTCCTATACTAATAGAGTCACATGCTCACCGTTTTGCCACATGATGTAGGCCCATGGACTGAACAAGAAACCACCAAAAATTTTAACCAGTCATCGTTCTCACAACACTGAGGACCAGTCATTCGAATTGACTTCTCCATGCATTTTATGCATTGGTATAAGCACTATGATGAAAAGTGTGATATGTTTTCAGGTATCTCCTATACTAATAGAGCCACATGCTCACCGGTTTGCCACATGATGTAGGCCTATGGACTGAACAAGAAACCACCAAAATTTTAACCAGTCATCGTTCTCACAACACTGAGGACCAGTCATTCGAAATGACTTCTCCATGCATTTTATGCATTGGTAAAAGCACTATGATGAAAAGTGTGATATGTTTTCAGGTATCTCCTATACTAATAGAGCCACATGCTCACCGGTTTGCCACATGATGTAGGCCTATGGACTGAACAAGAAACCACCAAAAATTTTAACCAGTCATCGTTCTCACAACACTGAGGACCAGTCATTCGAAATGACTTCTCCATGCATTTTATGCATTGGTAAAAGCACTATGATGAAAAGTGTGATATGTTTTCAGGTATCTCCTATACTAATAGAGCCACATGCTCACCGGTTTGTCACATGATGTAGGCCTATGGACTGAACAAGAAACCACCAAAAATTTTAACCAGTCATCGTTCTCACAACACTGAGGACCAGTCATTCGAAATGACTTCTCCATGCATTTTATGCATTGGTAAAAGCACTATGATGAAAAGTGTGATATGTTTTCAGGTATCTCCTATACTAATAGAGCCACATGCTCACCGGTTTGCCACATGATGTAGGCCTATGGACTGAACAAGAAACCACTAAAAATTTTAACCAGTCATCGTTCTCACAACACTGAGGACCAGTCATTCGAAATGACTTCTCCATGCATTTTATGCATTGGTAAAAGCACTATGATGAAAAGTGTGATATGTTTTCAGGTATCTCCTATACTAATAGAGCCACATGCTCACCGGTTTGCCACATGATGTAGGCCAATGGACTGAACAAGACACCACCAAAAATTTTAACCAGTCATCGTTCTCACAACGCTGAGGACCAGTCATTCGAAATGACTTCTCCATGCATTTTATGCATTGGTAAAAGCACTATGATGAAAAGTGTGATATGTTTTCAGGTATCTCCTATACTAATAGAGCCACATGCTCACCGGTTTGCCACATGATGTAGGCCTATGTACTGAACAAGAAACCACCAAAAATGTTAACCAGTCATCGTTCTCACAACACTGAGGACCAGTCATTCGAAATGACTTCTCCATGCATTTTATGCATTGGTAAAAGCACTATGATGAAAAGTGTGATATGTTTTCAGGTATCTCCTATACTAATAGAGCCACATGCTCACCGGTTTGCCACATGATGTAGGCCTATGGACTGAACAAGAAACCACCAAAAATATTAACCAGTCATCGTTCTCACAACACTGAGGACCAGTCATTCGAAATGACTTCTCCATGCATTTTATGCATTGGTAAAAGCACTATGATGAAAAGTGTGATATGTTTTCAGGTATCTCCTATACTAATAGAGCCACATGCTCACCGGTTTGCCACATGATGTAGGCCTATGGACTGAACAAGAAACCACCAAAAATTTTAACCAGTCATCGTTCTCACAACACTGAGGACCAGTCATTCGAAATGACTTCTCCATGCATTTTCTGCATTGGTAAAAGCACTATGATGAAAAGTGTGATATGTTTTCAGGTATCTCCTATACTAATAGAGCCACATGCTCACCGGTTTGCCACATGATGTAGGCCTATGGACTGAACAAGAAACCACCAAAAATTTTAACCAGTCATCGTTCTCACAACACTGAGGACCAGTCATTCGAAATGACTTCTCCATGCATTTTATGCATTGGTAAAAGCACTATGATGAAAAGTGTGATATGTTTTCAGGTATCTCCTATACTAATAGAGCCACATGCTCACCGGTTTGCCACATGATGTAGGCCTATGGACTGAACAAGAAACCACCAAAAATTTTAACCAGTCATCGTTCTCACAACACTGAGGACCAGTCATTCGAAATGACTTCTCCATGCATTTTATGCATTGGTAAAAGCACTATGATGAAAAGTGTGATATGTTTTCAGGTATCTCCTATACTAATAGAGCCACATGCTCACCGGTTTGCCACATGATGTAGGCCTATGGACTGAACAAGAAACCACCAAAAATTTTAACCAGTCATCGTTCTCACAACACTGAGAACCAGTCATTCGAAATGACTTCTCCATGCATTTTATGCATTGGTAAAAGCACTATGATGAAAAGTGTGATATGTTTTCAGGTATCTCCTATACTAATAGAGCCACATGCTCACCGGTTTGCCACATGATGTAGGCCTATGGACTGAACAAGAAACCACCAAAAATTTTAACCAGTCATCGTTCTCACAACACTGAGGACCAGTCATTCGAAATGACTTCTCCATGCATTTTATGCATTGGTAAAAGCACTATGATGAAAAATGTGATATGTTTTCAGGTATCTCCTATACTAATAGAGCCACATGCTCACCGGTTTGCCACATGATGTAGGCCTATGGACTGAACAAGAAATCACCAAAAATTTTAACCAGTCATCGTTCTCACAACACTGAGGACCAGTCATTCGAAATGACTTCTCCATGCATTTTATGCATTGGTAAAAGCACTATGATGAAAAGTGTGATATGTTTTCAGGTATCTCCTATACTAATAGAGCCACATGCTCACCGGTTTGCCACATGATGTAGGCCTATGGACTGAACAAGAAACCACCAAAAATTTTAACCAGTCATCGTTCTCACAACACTGAGGACCAGTCATTCGAAATGACTTCTCCATGCATTTTATGCATTGGTAAAAGCACTATGATGAAAAGTGTGATATGTTTTCAGGTATCTCCTATACTAATAGAGCCACATGCTCACCGGTTTGCCACATGATGTAGGCCTATGGACTGAACAAGAAACCACCAAAAATTTTAACCAGTCATCGTTCTCACAACACTGAGGACCAGTCATTCGAAATGACTTCTCCATGCATTTTATGCATTGGTAAAAGCACTATGATGAAAAGTGTGATATGTTTTCAGGTATCTCCTATACTAATAGAGCCACATGCTCACCGGTTTGCCACATGATGTAGGCCTATGGACTGAACAAGAAACCACCAAAAATTTTAACCAGTCATCGTTCTCACAACACTGAGGACCAGTCATTCGAAATGACTTCTCCATGCATTTTATGCATTGGTAAAAGCACTATGATGAAAAGTGTGATATGTTTTCAGGTATCTCCTATACTAATAGAGCCACATGCTCACCGGTTTGCCACATGATGTAGGCCTATGGACTGAACAAGAAACCACCAAAAATTTTAACCAGTCATCGTTCTCACAACACTGAGGACCAGTCATTCGAAATGACTTCTCCATGCATTTTATGCATTGGTAAAAGCACTATGATGAAAAGTGTGATATGTTTTCAGGTATCTCCTATACTAATAGAGCCACATGCTCACCGGTTTGCCACATGATGTAGGCCTATGGACTGAACAAGAAACCACCAAAAATTTTAACCAGTCATCGTTCTCACAACACTGAGGACCAGTCATTCGAAATGACTTCTCCATGCATTTTATGCATTGGTAAAAGCACTATGATGAAAAGTGTGATATGTTTTCAGGTATCTCCTATACTAATAGAGCCACATGCTCACCGGTTTGCCACATGATGTAGGCCTATGGACTGAACAAGAAACCACCAAAAATTTTAACCAGTCATCGTTCTCACAACACTGAGGACCAGTCATTCGAAATGACTTCTCCATGCATTTTATGCATTGGTAAAAGCACTATGATGAAAAGTGTGATATGTTTTCAGGTATCTCCTATACTAATAGAGCCACATGCTCACCGGTTTGCCACATGATGTAGGCCTATGGACTGAACAAGAAACCACCAAAAATTTTAACCAGTCATCGTTCTCACAACACTGAGGACCAGTCATTCGAAATGACTTCTCCATGCATTTTATGCATTGGTAAAAGCACTATGATGAAAAGTGTGATATGTTTTCAGGTATCTCCTATACTAATAGAGCCACATGCTCACCGGTTTGCCACATGATGTAGGCCTATGGACTGAACAAGAAACCACCAAAAATTTTAACCAGTCATCGTTCTCACAACACTGAGGACCAGTCATTCGAAATGACTTCTCCATGCATTTTATGCATTGGTAAAAGCACTATGATGAAAAGTGTGATATGTTTTCAGGTATCTCCTATACTAATAGAGCCACATGCTCACCGGTTTGCCACATGATGTAGGCCTATGGACTGAACAAGAAACCACCAAAAATTTTAACCAGTCATCGTTCTCACAACACTGAGGACCAGTCAGTCATTCGAAATTGACTTCTCCATGCATTTTATGCATTGGTTAAAAGCACTATGATGAAAAGTGTGATATGTTTTCAGGTATCTCCTATACTAATAGAGTCACATGCTCACCGGTTTGCCACATGATGTAGGCCCATGGACTGAACAAGAAACCACCAAAAAATTTTAACCAGTCATCGTTCTCACAACACTGAGGACCAGTCATTCGAATTGACTTCTCCATGCATTTTATGCATTGGTAAAAGCACTATGATGAAAAGTGTGATATGTTTTCAGGTATCTCCTATACTAATAGAGCCACATGCTCACCGGTTTGCCACATGATGTAGGCCTATGGACTGAACAAGAAACCACCAAAAATTTTAACCAGTCATCGTTCTCACAACACTGAGGACCAGTCATTCGAAATGACTTCTCCATGCATTTTATGCATTGGTAAAAAGCACTATGATGAAAAGTGTGATATGTTTTCAGGTATCTCCTATACTAATAGAGCCACATTGCTCACCGGTTTTGCCACATGAATGTAGGCCTATGGACTGAACAAGAAACCACCAAAATTTTAACCAGTCATCGTTCTCACAACACTGAGGACCAGTCATTCGAAATGACTTCTCCATGCATTTTATGCATTGGTAAAAGCACTAGATGAAAAAGTGTGATATGTTTTCAGGTATCTCCTATACTAATAGAGCCACATGCTCACCGGTTTGCCACATGATGTAGGCCTATGGAACTGAACAAGAAACCACCAAAAATTTTTAACCAGTCATCGTTCTCGACAACACTGAGGACCAGTCATTCGAAATGACTTCTCCATGCATTTTATGCATTGGTAAAAGCACTATGATGAAAAGTGTGATATGTTTTCAGGTATCTCCTATACTAATAGAGCCACATGCTCACCGGTTTTGCCACATGATGTAGGCCTATGGACTGAACAAGAAACCACCAAAAATTTTAACCAGTCATCGTTCTCACAACACTGAGGACCCAGTCATTCGAGAATGACTTCTCCATGCATTTTATGCATTGGTAAAAGCACTATGATGAAAAGTGTGATATGTTTTCAGGTATCTCCTATACTAATAGAGCCACATGCTCACCGGTTTGCCACATGATGTAGGCCTATGGACACTGAACAAGAAACCACCAAAAATTTTTAACCAGTCATCGTTCTCACAACACTGAGGACCAGTCATTCGAAATGACTTCTCCATGCATTTTATGCATTGGTAAAAGCACTATGATGAAAAGTGTGATATGTTTTCAGGTATCTCCTATACTAATAGAGCCACATGCTCACCGGTTTGCCACATGATGTAGGCCCATGGAACTGAACAAGAAACCACCAAAAATTTTAACCAGTCATCGTTCTCACAACACTGAGGACCAGTCATTCGAAATGACTTCTCCATGCATTTTATGCATTGAGTAAAAGCACTATGATGAAAAGTGTGATATGTTTTCAGGTATCTCCTATACTAATAGAGCCACATGCTCACCGGTTTGCCACATGATGTAGGCCTATGGACTGAACAAGAAACCACCAAAATTTTTAACCAGTCATCGTGTTCTCACAACACTGAGGACCAGTCATTCGAAATGACTTCTCCATGCATTTTTATGCATTGGTAAAAGCACTATGATGAAAAGTGTGATATGTTTTCAGGTATCTCCTATACTAATAGAGCCACATGCTCACCGGTTTGCCACATGATGTAGGCCTATGGAACTGAACAAGAAACCCCACCAAAAATTTTAACCAGTCATCGTTCTCACAACACTGAGGAGCCAGTCATTCGAAATGACTTCTCCATGCATTTTATGCATTGGTAAAGAAGCACTATGATGAAAAGTGGTGATATGTTTTCAGGTATCTCCTATACTAATAGAGCCACATGCTCACCGGTTTGCCACATGATGTAGGCCTATGGACTGAACAAGAAACCACCAAAAATTTTAACCAGTCATCGTTCTCACAACACTGAGGACCAGTCATTCGAAATGACTTCTCCATGCATTTTTATGCATTGGTAAAAGCACTATGATGAAAAAGTGTGATATGTTTTCAGGTATCTCCTATACTAATAGAGCCACATGCTCACCGGTTTGCCACATGATGTAGGCCTATGGACTGAACAAGAAACCACCAAAAATTTTAACCAGTCATCGTTCTCACAATCACTGAGGACCAGTCATTCGAAATGACTTCTCCATGCATTTTTATGCATTGTAAAAAGCACTATGATGAAAAGTGTGATATGTTTTCAGGTATCTCCTATACTAATAGAGCCACATGCTCACCGGTTTGCCACATGATGTAGGCCCATGGACTGAACAAGAAACCACCAAAAATTTTAACCAGTCATCGTTCTCACAACACTGAGGACCAGTCATTCGAAAATGAACTTCTCCATGCATTTTTATGCATTGGTAAAAGCACTATGATGAAAAGTGTGATATGTTTTCAGGTATCTCCCTATACTAATAGAGTCACATGCTCACCGGTTTGCCACATGATGTAGGTCCCATGGACTGAACAAGAAACCACCAAAAATTTTAACCAGTCATCGTTCTCACAACACGAAGGACCAGTCATTCGAATTGACTTCTCCATGCATTTTATGCATTGGTTAAAAGCACTATGATGAAAAGTGTGATATGTTTTCAGGTATCTCCTATACTAATAGAGCCACATGCTCACCGGTTTGCCACATGATGTAGGCCTATGGAACTGAACAAGAAACCACCAACAATTTTAACCAGTCATCGTTCTCACAACACTGAGGACCAGTCATTCGAAATGACTTCTCCATGCATTTTATGCATTGGTAAAAGCACTATGATGAAAAGTTGTGATATGTTTTCAGGTATCTCCTATACTAATAGAGCCACATGCTCACCGGTTTGCCACATGATGTAGGCCTATGGACTGGAACAAGAAACCACCAAAAATTTTAACCAGTCATCGTTCTCACAACCACTGAGGACCAGTCATTCGAAATGACTTCTCCATGCATTTTATGCATTGGTAAAAAGCACTATGATGAAAAGTGTGATATGTTTTCAGGTATCTCCTATACTAATAGAGAGCCACATGCTCACCGGTTTGCCACATGATGTAGGCCCATGGACTGAACAAGAAACCACCAAAAATTTTAACCAGTCATCGTTCTCACAACACTGAGGACCAGTCATTCGAAATGACTTCTCCATGCATTTTATGCATTGGTAAAAGCACTATGATGAAAAGTGTGATATGTTTTCAGGTATCTCCTATACTAATAGAGTCCACATGCTCACCGGTTTGCCACATGATGTAGGCCCATGGACTGAACAAGAAACCACCAAACATTTTAACCAGTCATCGTTCTCACAACACTGAGGACCAGTCATTCGAATTGACTTCTCCATGCATTTTATGCATTGGTAAAAGCACTATGATGAAAAGTGTGATATGTTTTCAGGTATCTCCTATACTAATAGAGCCACATGCTCACCGGTTTGCCACATGATGTAGGCCTATGGAACTGAACAAGAAACCACCAAAAATTTTAACCAGTCATCGTTCTCACAACACTGAGGACCAGTCATTCGAAATGACTTCTCCATGCATTTTATGCATTGGTAAAAGCACTATGATGAAAAGTGTGATATGTTTTCAGGTATCTCCTATACTAATAGAGCCACATGCTCACCCGGTTTGCCACATGATGTAGGCCTATGGGACTGAACAAGAAACCACCAAAAATTTTAACCAGTCATCGTTCTCACAACACTGAGGACTAGTCATTCGAAATGACTTCTCCATGCATTTTATGCATTGGTAAAAGCACTATGATGAAAAGTGTGATATGTTTTCAGGTATCTCCTATACTAATAGAGCCACATGCTCACCGGTTTGCCACATGATGTAGGCCTATGGAACTGAACAAGAAACCACCAAAAATTTTAACCAGTCATCGTTCTCACAACACTGAGGACCAGTCATTCGAAATGACTTCTCCATGCATTTTCTGCATTGGTAAAAGCACTATGATGAAAAGCTGTGATATATGTTTTCAGGTATCTCCTATACTAATAGAGCCACATGCTCACCGGTTTGCCACATGATGTAGGCCTATGGACTGAACAAGAAACTCACCAAAAATTTTTAACCAGTCATCGTTCTCACAACACTGAGGACCAGTCATTCGAAATGACTTCTCCATGCATTTTATGCATTGGTAAAAGCACTATGATGAAAAGTGTGATATGTTTTCAGGTATCTCCTATACTAATAGAGCCACATGCTCACCGGTTTGCCACATGATGTAGGCATATGGACTGAAACAAGAAAACCACCAAAAAATTTTAACCAGTCATCGTTCTCACAACACTGAGGACCAGTCATTCGAAATGACTTCTCCATGCATTTTATGCATTGGTAAAAGCACTATGATGAAAAGTGTGATATGTTTTCAGGTATCTCCTATACTAATAGAGCCACATGCTCACCTGTTTGCCCACATGATGTAGGCCTATGGAACTGAACAAGAAACCACCAAAAATTTTAACCAGTCATCGTTCTCACAACACTGAGGACCAGTCATTCGAAATGACTTCTCCATGCATTTTATGCATTGGTAAAAGCACTATGATGAAAAGTGTGATATGTTTTCAGGTATCTCCTATACTAATAGAGCCACATGCTCACCGGTTTGCCACATGATGTAGGGCCTATGGACTGAACAAGAAACCACCAAAAATTTTAACCAGTCATCGTTCTCACAACACTGAGGACCAGTCATTCGAAAATGACTTCTCCATGCATTTTATGCATTGGTAAAAGCACTATTGATGAAAAGTGTGATATGTTTTCAGGTATCTCCTATACTAATAGAGCCACATGCTCACCGGTTTGCCACATGATGTAGGCCCATGGACTGAACAAGAAACCACCAAAAATTTTAACCAGTCATCGTTCTCACAACACTGAGGACCAGTCATTCGAAATGACTTCTCCATGCATTTTATGCATTGGTAAAAGCACTATGATGAAAAGTGTGATATGTTTTCAGGTATCTCCTATACTAATAGAGCCACATGCTCACCGGTTTGCCACATGATGTAGGCCCTATGGACTGAACAAGAACCACCAAAATTTTTAACCAGTCATCGTTCTCACAACACTGAGGACCAGTCATTCGAAATGAACTTCTCCATGCATTTTATGCATTGGTAAAAGCACTATGATGAGAAAAGTGTGATATGTTTTCAGGTATCTCCTATACTAATAGAGCACATGCCTCACCGGTTTGCCACATGATGTAGGCCTATGACTGAACAAGAAACCACCAAAAATTTTAAACAGTCATCGTTCTCACAACACTGAGGACCAGTCATTCGAAATGACTTCTCCATGCATTTTTATGCATTGGTAAAAGCACTATGATGAAAAGTGTGATATGTTTTCAGGTATCTCCTATACTAATAGAGCCACATGCTCACCGGTTTGCCACATGATGTAGGCCTATGGAACTGAACAAGAAACCACCAAAAATTTTAACCAGTCATCGTTCTCACAACACTGAGGACCAAGTCATTCGAAATGACTTCTCCATGCATTTTATGCATTGGTAAAAGCACTATGATGAAAAGTGTGATATGCTTTTCAGGTATCTCCTATACTAATAGAGCCCACATGCTCACCGGTTTGCCACATGATGTAGGCCTATGGGACTGAACAAGAAACCACCAAAAATTTTAACCAGTCATCGTTCTCACAACACTGAGGACCAAGTCATTCGAAATGACTTCTCCATGCATTTTATGCATTGGTAAAAGCACTATGATGAAAAGTGTGATATGTCTTTCAGGTATCTCCTATACTAATAGAGCCACATGCTCACCGGTTTTGCCACATGATGTAGGCCTATGGACTGAACAAGAAACCACCAAAAATTTTAACCAGTCATCGTTCTCTCACAACACTGAGGGACCAGTCATTCGAAATGACTTCTCCATGCATTTTATGCATTGGTAAAAGCACTATGATGAAAAGTGTGATATGTTTTCAGGTATCTCCTATACTAATAGAGCCACATGCTCACCGGTTTGCCCACATGATGTAGGCCTATGGACTGAACAAGAAAACCCACCAAAATTTTTAACCAGTCATCGTTCTCACAACACTGAGGACCAGTCATTCGAAATGACTTCTCCATGCATTTTATGCATTGGTAAAAGCACTATGATGAAAAAGTGTGATATGTTTTCAGGGTATCTCCTATACTAATAGAGCCACATGCTCACCGGTTTGCCACATGATGTAGGCCTATTGGACTGAACAAGAAACCACCAAAAATTTTAACCAGTCATCGTTCTCACAACACTGAGGACCAGTCATTCGAAATGACTTCTCTCAGTGCATTTTATGCATTGGTAAAAGCACTATGATGAAAAGTGTGATATGTTTTCAGGTATCTCCTATACTACATAGAGCCACATGCTCACCGGTTTGCCACATGATGTAGGCCTATGGAACTGAACAAGAAACCACCAAAAATTTTAACCAGTCATCGTTCTCACAACACTGAGGACCAAGTCATTCGAAATGACTTCTCCATGCATTTTATGCATTGGTAAAAGCACTATGATGAAAAGTGTGATATGTTTTCAGGTATCTCCCTATACTAATAGAGCCACATGCTCACCGGTTTGCCACATGATGTAGGCCTATGGACTGAACAAGAAACCACCAAAAATTTTAACCAGTCATCGTTCTCACAACACTGAGGACCAGTCATTCGAAATGACTTCTCCATGCATTTTATGCATTGGTAAAAGCACTATGATGAAAAGTGTGATAGTGTTTCAGGTATCTCCTATACTAATAGAGCCACAATGCTCACCGGTTTGCCACATGATGTAGGCCTATGGACTGAACAAGAAACCACCAAAAATTTTAACCAGTCATCGTTCTCACAACACTGAGGACCAGTCATTCGAAATTGACTTCTCCATGCATTTTATGCATTGGTAAAAGCACTATGATGAAAAAGTGTGATATGTTTTCAGGTATCTCCTATACTAATAGAGCCACATGCTCACCGGTTTGCCACATGATGTAGGCCTATGGACTGAACAAGAAACCACCAAAAATTTTAACCAGTCATCGTTCTCACAACACTGAGGACCAGTCATTCGAAAATGACTTCTCCATGCATTTTATGCATTGGTAAAAGCACTATGATGAAAAGTGTGATATGTTTTCAGGTATCTCCTATACTAATAGAGTCCACATGCTCACCGGTTTGCCACATGATGTAGGCCAATGGAACTGAACAAGAAACCACACAAAAATTTTAACCAGTCATCGTTCTCACAACACTGAGGACCAGTCATTCGAAATGACTTCTCCATGCATTTTATGCATTGGTAAAAGCACTATGATGAAAAGTGTGATATGTTTTCAGGTATCTCCTATACTAATAGAGCCACATGCTCACCGGTTTGCCACATGATGTAGGCCCATGGAACTGAACAAGAAACCACCAAAAATTTTAACCAGTCATCGTTCTCACAACACTGAGGACCAGTCATTCGAAATGACTTCTCCATGCATTTTATGCATTGGTAAAAGCACTATGATGAAAAGTGTGATATGTTTTCAGGTATCTCCTATACTAATAGAGCCACATGCTCACCGGTTTGCCACATGATGTAGGCCTATGGACTGAACAAGAAACCACCAAAAATTTTAACCAGTCATCGTTCTCACAACACTGAGGACCAGTCATTCGAAATGACTTCTCCATGCATTTTATGCATTGGTAAAAGCACTATGATGAAAAGTGTGATATGTTTTCAGGTATCTCCTATACTAATAGAGCCACATGCTCACCGGTTTGCACACATGATGTAGGCCCATGGACTGAACAAGAAACCACCAAAAATTTTAACCAGTCATCGTTCTCACAACACTGAGGACCAGTCATTCGAAATGACTTCTCCATGCATTTTTATGCATTGGTAAAAGCACTATGATGAAAAGTGTGATATGTTTTCAGGTATCTCCTATACTAATAGAGCCACATGCTCACCGGTTTGCCACATGATGTAGGCCAATGGAACTGAACAAGAAACCACCAAAAATTTTAACCAGTCATCGTTCTCACAACACTGAGGACCAGTCATTCGAAATGACTTCTCCATGCATTTTATGCATTGGTAAAAGCACTATGATGAAAAGTGTGATAATGTTTTCAGGTATCTCCTATACTAATAGAGCCACATGCTCACCGGTTTGCCACATGATGTAGGCCTATGGAACTGGAACAAGAAACCACCAAAAATTTTAACCAGTCATCGTTCTCACAACACTGAGGACCAGTCATTCGAAATGACTTCTCCATGCATTTTATGCATTGGTAAAAGCACTATGATGAAAAGTGTGATATGTTTTCAGGTATCTCCTATACTAATAGAGCCACATGCTCACCGGTTTGCCACATGATGTAGGGCCTATGGACTGAACAAGAAACCACCAAAAATTTTAACCAGTCATCGTTCTCACAACACTGAGGACCAGTCATTCGAAATGACTTCTCCATGCATTTTATGCATTGGTAAAAGCACTATGATGAAAAAGTGTGATATGTTTTCAGGTATCTCCTATACTAATAGAGCCACATGCTCACCGGTTTGCCACATGATGTAGGCCTATGGAACTGAACAAGAAACCACCAAAAATTTTAACCAGTCATCGTTCTCACAACACTGAGGACTCAGTCATTTCGAAATGACTTCTCCATGCATTTTCTGCATTGGGTAAAAGCACTATGATGAAAAGTGTGATATGTTTTCAGGTATCTCCTATACTAATAGAGCCACATGCTCACCGTTTTGCCACATGATGTAGGCCTATGGACTGAACAAGAAACCACCAAAAATTTTAACCAGTCATCGTTCTCACAACACTGAGGACCAGTCATTCGAAATGACTTCTCCATGCATTTTATGCATTGGTAAAAAGCACTATGATGAAAAGTGTGATATGTTTTCAGGTATCTCCTATACTAATAGAGCCACATGCTCACCGGTTTGCCACATGATGTAGGCATATGGACTGAACAAGAAACCACCAAAAATTTTAACCAGTCATCGTTTCTCACAACACTGAGGACCAGTCATTCGAAATGACTTCTCCATGCATTTTATGCATTGGTAAGAAGCACTATGATGAAAAGTGTGATATGTTTTCAGGTATCTCCTATACTAATAGAGCCACATGCTCACCGGGTTTGCCACATGATGTAGGCATATGGACTGAACAAGAAAACCACCAAAAATTTTAACCAGTCATCGTTCTCACAACACTGAGGACCAGTCATTCGAAATGACTTCTCCATGCATTTTATGCATTGGTAAAAGCACTATGATGAAAAGTGTGATATGTTTTCAGGTATCTCCTATACTAATAGAGCCACATGCTCACCGGTTTGCCACATGATGTAGGCCTATGGACTGAACAAGAAACCCACCAAAAATTTTAACCAGTCATCGTTCTCACAACACTGAGGACCAGTCATTCGAAATGACTTCTCCATGCATTTATGCATTGGTAAAAGCACTATGATGAAAAGTGTGATATGTTTTCAGGTATCTCCTATACTAATAGAGCCACATGCTCACCGGTTTGCCACATGATGTAGGCCTATGGACTGAACAAGAAACCACCAAAAATTTTAACCAGTCATCGTTCTCACAACACTGAGGACCAGTCATTCGAAATGACTTCTCCATGCATTTTATGCATTGGTAAAAGCACTATGATGAAAAGTGTGATATGTTTTCAGTTATCTCCTATACTAATAGAGCCACATGCTCACCGGTTTGCCACATGATGTAGGCCTATGGACTGAACAAGAAACCACCAAAAATTTTAACCAGTCATCGTTCTCACAACACTGAGGACCAGTCATTCGAAATGACTTCTCCATGCATTTTATGCATTGGTAAAAGCACTATGATGAAAAGTGTGATATGTTTTCAGGTATCTCCTATACTAATAGAGTCACATGCTCACCGGTTTGCCACATGATGTAGGCCCATGGACTGAACAAGAAACAACCAAAAATTTTAACCAGTCATCGTTCTCACAACACTGAGGACCAGTCAGTCATTCGAATTGACTTCTCCATGCATTTTTATGCATTGGTAAAAGCACTATGATGAAAAGTGTGATATGTTTTTCAGGTATCTCCTATACTAATAGAGCCACATGCTCACCGGTTTGCCACATGATGTAGGCCTATGGAACTGAACAAGAAACCACCAAAAATTTTAACCAGTCATCGGTCTCACAACACTGAGGACCAGTCATTCGAAATGACTTCTCCATGCATTTTATGCATTGGTAAAAGCACTATGATGAAAAGTGTGATATGTTTCAGGTATCTCCTATACTAATAGAGCCACATGCTCACCGGTTTGCCACATGATGTAGGCCTATGGAACTGAACAAGAAACCACCAAAAATTTTAACCAGTCATCGTTCTCACAACACTGAGGACCAGTCATTCGAAATGACTTCTCCATGCATTTTATGCATTGGTAAAAGCACTATGATGAAAAGTGTGATATGTTTTCAGTTATCTCCTATACTAATAGAGCCACATGCTCACCGGTTTGCCACATGATGTAGGCCCATGGACTGAACAAGAAACCACCAAAAATTTTAACCAGTCATCGTTCTCACAACACTGAGGACCAGTCATTCGAAATGACTTCTCCATGCATTTTATGCATTGGTAAAAGCACTATGATGAAAAAGTGTGATATGTTTTCAGGTATCTCCTATACTAATAGAGTCACATGCTCACCGGTTTGCCACATTGATGTAGGCCCATGGAGACTGAACAAGAAACAACCAAAAATTTTAACCAGTCATCGTTCTCACAACACTGAGGACCAGTCATTCGAATTGACTTCTCCATGCATTTTATGCATTGGTAAAAGCACTATGATGAAAAGTGTGATATGTTTTCAGGTATCTCCTATACTAATAGAGCCACATGCTCACCGGTTTGCCACATGATGTAGGCCTATGGAACTGAACAAGAAACCACCAAAATTTTAACCAGTCATCGGTCTCACAACACTGAGGACCAGTCATTCGAAATGACTTCTCCATGCATTTTATGCATTGGTAAAAGCACTATGATGAAAAGTGTGATATGTTTTCAGGTATCTCCTATACTAATAGAGCCACATGCTCACCGGTTTGCCAGCATGATGTAGGCCTATGGACTGAACAAGAAACCACCAAAAATTTTAACCAAGTCCACAACACTGAGGACCAGTCATTCGAAATGACTTCTCCATGCATTTTATGCATTGGTAAAAGCACTATGATGAAAAGTGTGATATGTTTTCAGGTATCTCCTATACTAATAGAGCCACATGCTCACCGGTTTGCCACATGATGTAGGCCTATGGACTGAACAAGAAACCACCAAAAAATTTTTTTATTTTTTTTTCCAGATAATCTTTATTGGATTTTAACAATTAACTGGGCAGGAATGGAAAAGGGAAAAGTGGGGATGCGGGGAGAGGGAAGGGGGGAGTGGAGGGGGGGCTGGAAGGAAGGGGGGGGAGAACGTGGGAAGACAGAAGGGGGAGAGAAGACACTTGAAGTAAGCGACAACAGGTAACCAAATTTGTCAAATGATAAAACAGCATTTGGAAGGTGAATAATTATAATTATATTTATAATACATTTGCTCACGAAAGAGGGGTAGACTCACGGAGCAGTCCTGAATTGCAGACACTTTAGATCAAAGTCCGGTTCGCTTTGTGCAATTTCAACTGATAATTGCTACGGGAAGACTTCTCCCAACGAGGAAACCACCAAAAATTTTAACCAGTCATCGTTCTCACAACACTGAGGACAAGTCATTCGAAATGACTTCTCCATGCATTTTATGCATTGGTAAAAGTACTATGATGAAAAGTGTGATATGTTTTCAGGTATCTCCTATACTAATAGAGCCACATGCTCACCGGTTTGCCACATGATGTAGGCCTATGGACTGAACAAGAAACCACCAAAAATTTTAACCAGTCATCGTTCTCACAACACTGAGGACCAGTCATTCGAAATGACTTCTCCATGCATTTTATGCATTGGTAAAAGCACTATGATGAAAAGTGTGATATGTTTTCAGGTATCTCCTATACTAATAGAGCCACATGCTCACCGGTTTGCCACATGATGTAGGCCTATGGACTGAACAAGAAACCACCAAAATTTTAACCAGTCATCGTTCTCACAACACTGAGGACCAGTCATTCGAAATGACTTCTCATGCATTTTATGCATTGGTAAAAGCACTATGATGAAAAGTGTGATATGTTTTCAGGTATCTCCTATACTAATAGAGCCACATGCTCACCGGTTTGCCACATGATGTAGGCCCTATGGACTGAACAAGGAAACCACCAAAAATTTTAACCAGTCATCGTTCTCACAACACTGAGGACCAGTCATTCGAAATGACTTCTCCATGCATTTTATGCATTGGTAAAAGCACTATGATGAAAAGTGTGATATGTTTTCAGGTATCTCCTATACTAATAAAGCCACATGCTCACCGGTTTGCCACATGATGTAGGCCTATGGACTGAACAAGAAACCACCAAAATTTTAACCAGTCATCGTTCTCACAACACTGAGGACCAGTCATTCGAAATGACTTCTCCATGCATTTTATGCATTGGTAAAAGCACTATGATGAAAAGTGTGATATGTTTTCAGGTATCTCCTATACTAATAGAGCCACATGCTCACCGGTTTGCCACATGATGTAGGCCTATGGACTGAACAAGAAACCACCAAAAATTTTAACCAGTCATCGTTCTCACAACACTGAGGACCAGTCATTCGAAATGACTTCTCCATTGCATTTTATGCATTGGTAAAAGCACTATGATGAAAGTGTGATATGTTTTCAGGTATCTCCTATACTAATAGAGCCACATGCTCACCGGTTTGCCACATGATGTAGGCCTATGGACTGAACAAGAAACCACCAAAAATTTTAACCAGTCATCGTTCTCACAACACTGAAGGACCAGTCATTCGAATGACTTCTCCATGCATTTTATGCATTGGTAAAAGCACTATGATGAAAAGTGTGATATGTTTTCAGGTATCTCCTATACTAATAGAGCCACATGCTCACCGGTTTGCCACATGATGTAGGCCTATGGACTGAACAAGAAAGCACCAAAAATTTTAACCAGTCATCGTTCTCACAACACTGAGGACCAGTCATTCGAAATGACTTCTCCATGCATTTTATGCATTGGTAAAAGCACTATGATGAAAAGTGTGATATGTTTTCAGGTATCTCCTATACTAATAGAGCCACATGCTCACCGGTTTGCCACATGATGTAGGCCTATGGACTGAACAAGAAACCACCAAAAATTTTAACCAGTCATCGTTCTCACAACACTGAGGACCAGTCATTCGAAATGACTTCTCCATGCATTTTATGCATTGGTAAAAGCACTATGATGAAAAGTGTGATATGTTTTCAGGTATCTCCTATACTAATAGAGCCACATGCTCACCGGTTTGCCACATGATGTAGGCCTATGGACTGAACAAGAAACCACCAAAAATTTTAACCAGTCATCGTTCTCACAACACTGAGGACCAGTCATTCGAAATGACTTCTCCATGCATTTTATGCATTGGTAAAAGCACTATGATGAAAAGTGTGATATGTTTTCAGGTATCTCCTATACTAATAGAGCCAAATGCTCACCGGTTTGCCACATGATGTAGGCCTATGGACTGAACAAGAAACCACCAAAAATTTTAACCAGTCATCGTTCTCACAACACTGAGGACCAGTCATTCGAAATGACTTCTCCATGCATTTTATGCATTTGTTAAAAGCACTATGATGAAAAGTGTGATATGTTTTCAGGTATCTCCTATACTAATAGAGCTACATGCTCACCGGTTTGCCACATGATGTAGGCCTATGGACTGAACAAGAAACCACCAAAAATTTTAACCAGTCATCGTTCTCACAACACTGAGGACCAGTCATTCGAAATGACTTCTCCATGCATTTTATGCATTGGTAAAAGCACTATGATGAAAAGTGTGATATGTTTTCAGGTATCTCCTATACTAATAGAGCCACATGCTCACCGGTTTGCCACATAATGTAGGCCTATGGACTGAACAAGAAACCACCAAAAATTATAACCAGTCATCGTTCTCACAACACTGAGGACCAGTCATTCGAAATGACTTCTCCATGCATTTTATGCATTGGTAAAAGCACTATGATGAAAAGTGTGACATGTTTTCAGGTATCTCCTATACTAATAGAGCCACATGCTCACCGGTTTGCCACATGATGTAGGCCTATGGACTGAACAAGAAACCACCAAAAATTTTAACCAGTCATCGTTCTCACAACACTGAGGACCAGTCATTCGAAATGACTTCTCCATGCATTTTATGCATTGGTAAAAGCACTATGATGAAAAGTGTGATATGTTTTCAGGTATCTCCTATACTAATAGAGCCACATGCTCACCGGTTTGCCACATGATGTAGGCCTATGGACTGAACAAGAAACCACCAAAAATTTTAACCAGTCATCGTTCTCACAACACTGAGGACCAGTCATTCGAAATGACTTCTCCATGCATTTTATGCATTGGTAAAAGCACTATGATGAAAAGTGTGATATGTTTTCAGGTATCTCCTATACTAATAGAGCCACATGCTCACCGGTTTGCCACATGATGTAGGCCTATGGACTGAACAAGAAACCACCAAAAATTTTAACCAGTCATCGTTCTCACAACACTGAGGACCAGTCATTCGAAATGACTTCTCCATGCATTTTATGCATTGGTAAAAGCACTATGATGAAAAGTGTGATATGTTTTCAGGTATCTCCTATACTAATAGAGCCACATGCTCACCGGTTTGCCACATGATGTAGGCCTATGGACTGAACAAGAAACCACCAAAAATTTTAACCAGTCATCGTTCTCACAACACTGAGGACCAGTCATTCGAAATGACTTCTCCATGCATTTTATGCATTGGTAAAAGCACTATGATGAAAAGTGTGATATGTTTTCAGGTATCTCCTATACTAATAGAGCCACATGCTCACCGGCTTGCCACATGATGTAGGCCTATGGACTGAACAAGAAACCACCAAAAATTTTAACCAGTCATCATTCTCACAACACTGAGGACCAGTCATTCGAAATGACTTCTCCATGCATTTTATGCATTGGTAAAAGCACTATGATGAAAAGTGTGATATGTTTTCAGGTATCTCCTATACTAATAGAGCCACATGCTCACCGGTTTGCCACATGATGTAGGCCTATGGACTGAACAAGAAACCACCAAAAATTTTAACCAGTCATCGTTCTCACAACACTGAGGACCAGTCATTCGAAATGACTTCTCCATGCATTTTATGCATTGGTAAAAGCACTATGATGAAAAGTGTGATATGTTTTCAGGTATCTCCTATACTAATAGAGCCACATGCTCACCGGTTTGCCACATGATGTAGGCCTATGGACTGAACAAGAAACCACCAAAAATTTTAACCAGTCATCGTTCTCACAACACTGAGGACCAGTCATTCGAAATGACTTCTCCATGCATTGTATGCATTGGTAAAAGCACTATGATGAAAAGTGTGATATGTTTTCAGGTATCTCCTATACTAATAGAGCCACATGCTCACCGGTTTGCCACATGATGTAGGCCTATGGACTGAACAAGAAACCACCAAAAATTTTAACCAGTCATCGTTCTCACAACACTGAGGACCAGTCATTCGAAATGACTTCTCCATGCATTTTATGCATTGGTAAAAGCACTATGATGAAAAGTGTGATATGTTTTCAGGTATCTCCTATACTAATAGAGCCACATGCTCACCGGTTTGCCACATGATGTAGGCCTATGGACTGAACAAGAAACCACCAAAAATTTTAACCAGTCATCGTTCTCACAACACTGAGGACCAGTCATTCGAAATGACTTCTCCATGCATTTTATGCATTGGTAAAAGCACTATGATGAAAAGTGTGATATGTTTTCAGGTATCTCCTATACTAATAGAGCCACATGCTCACCGGTTTGCCACATGATGTAGGCCTATGGACTGAACAAGAAACCACCAAAAATTTTAACCAGTCATCGTTCTCACAACACTGAGGACCAGTCATTCGAAATGACTTCTCCATGCATTTTATGCATTGGTAAAAGCACTATGATGAAAAGTGTGATATGTTTTCAGGTATCTCCTATACTAATAGAGCCACATGCTCACCGGTTTGCCACATGATGTAGGCCTATGGACTGAACAAGAAACCACCAAAAATTTTAACCAGTCATCGTTCTCACAACACTGAGGACCAGTCATTCGAAATGACTTCTCCATGCATTTTATGCATTGGTAAAAGCACTATGATGAAAAGTGTGATATGTTTTCAGGTATCTCCTATACTAATAGAGCCACATGCTCACCGGTTTGCCACATGATGTAGGCCTATGGACTGAACAAGAAACCACCAAAAATTTTAACCAGTCATCGTTCTCACAACACTGAGGACCAGTCATTCGAAATGACTTCTCCATGCATTTTATGCATTGGTAAAAGCACTATGATGAAATGTGTGATATGTTTTCAGGTATCTCCTATACTAATAGAGCCACATGCTCACCGGTTTGCCACATGATGTAGGCCTATGGACTGAACAAGAAACCACCAAAAATTTTAACCAGTCATCGTTCTCACAACACTGAGGACCAGTCATTCGAAATGACTTCTCCATGCATTTTATGCATTGGTAAAAGCACTATGATGAAAAGTGTGATATGTTTTCAGGTATCTCCTATACTAATAGAGCCACATGCTCACCGGTTTGCCACATGATGTAGGCCTATGGACTGAACAAGAAACCACCAAAAATGTTAACCAGTCATCGTTCTCACAACACTGAGGACCAGTCATTCGAAATGACTTCTCCATGCATTTTATGCATTGGTAAAAGCACTATGATTGAAAAGTGTGATATGTTTTCAGGTATCTCCTATACTAATAGAGCCACATGCTCACCGGTTTGCCACATGATGTAGGCCTATGGACTGAACAAGAAACCACCAAAAATTTTAACCAGTCATCGTTCTCACAACACTGAGGACCAGTCATTCGAAATGACTTCTCCATGCATTTTATGCATTGGTAAAAGCACTATGATGAAAATTGTGATATGTTTTCAGGTATCTCCTATACTAATAGAGCCACATGCTCACCGGTTTGCCACATGATGTAGGCCTATGGACTGAGCAAGAAACCACCAAAAATTTTAACCAGTCATCGTTCTCACAACACTGAGGACCAGTCATTCGAAATGACTTCTCCATGCATTTTATGCATTGGTAAAAGCACTATGATGAAAAGTGTGATATGTTTTCAGGTATCTCCTATACTAATAGAGCCACATGCTCACCGGTTTGCCACATGATGTAGGCCTATGGACTGAACAAGAAACCACCAAAAATTTTAACCAGTCATCGTTCTCACAACACTGAGGACCAGTCATTCGAAATGACTTCTCCATGCATTTTATGCATTGGTAAAAGCACTATGATGAAAAGTGTGATATGTTTTCAGGTATCTCCTATACTAATAAAGCCACATGCCCACCGGTTTGCCACATGATGTAGGCCTATGGACTAAGCAAGAAACCACCAAAAATTTTAACCAGTCATCGTTCTCACAACACTGAGGACCAGTCATTCGAAATGACTTCTCCATGCATTTTATGCATTGGTAAAAGCACTATGATGAAAAGTGTGATATGTTTTCAGGTATCTCCTATACTAATAGAGCCACATGCTCACCGGTTTGCCACATGATGTAGGCCTATGGACTGAACAAGAAACCACCAAAAATTTTAACCAGTCATCGTTCTCACAACACTGAGGACCAGTCATTCGAAATGACTTCTCCATGCATTTTATGCATTGGTAAAAGCACTATGATGAAAAGTGTGATATGTTTTCAGGTATCTCCTATACTAATAGAGCCACATGCTCACCAGTTTGCCACATGATGTAGGCCTATGGACTGAACAAGAAACCACCAAAAATTTTAACCTGTCATCGTTCTCACAACACTGAGGACCAGTCATTCGAAATGACTTCTCCATGCATTTTATGCATTGGTAAAAGCACTATGATGAAAAGTGTGATATGTTTTCAGGTATCTCCTATACTAATAGAGCCACATGCTCACCGGTTTGCCACATGATGTAGGCCTATGGACTGAACAAGAAACCACCAAAAATTTTAACCAGTCATCGTTCTCACAACACTGAGGACCAGTCATTCGAAATGACTTCTCCATGCATTTTATGCATTGGTAAAAGCACTATGATACAATACAATATTAACATAGTAACATAGTAACATAGTTAGTAAGGACGAAAAAAGACATTTGTCCATCCAGTTCAGCCTATATTCCATCATAATAAATACCCAGATCTACGTCCTTCTACAGAACCTAATAATTGTATGATACAATATTGTTCTGCTCCAGGAAGACATCTAGGCCTCTCTTGAACCCCTCGACTGAGTTCGCCATCACCACCTCCTCAGGCAAGCAATTCCAGATTCTCACTGCCCTAACAGTAAAGAATCCTCTTCTATGTTGGTGGAAAAACCTTCTCTCCTCCAGACGCAAAGAATGCCCCCTTGTGCCCGTCACCTTCCTTGGTATAAACAGATCCTCAGCGAGATATTTGTATTGTCCCCTTATATACTTATACATGGTTATTACATCGCCCCTCAGTCGTCTTTTTTCTAGACTAAATAATCCTAATTTCGCTAATCTATCTGGGTATTGTAGTTCTCCCATCCCCTTTATTAATTTTGTTGCCCTCCTTTGTACTCTCTCTACTTCCATTATATCCTTCCTGAGCACCGGTGCCCAAAACTGGACACAGTACTCCATGTGCGGTCTAACTAGGGATTTGTACAGAGGCAGTATAATGCTCTCATCATGTGTATCCAGACCTCTTTTAATGCACCCCATGATCCTGTTTGCCTTGGCAGCTGCTGCCTGGCACTGGCTGCTCCAGGTAAGTTTATCATTAACTAGGATCCCCAAGTCCTTCTCCCTGTCAGATTTACCCAGTGGTTTCCCGTTCAGTGTGTAATGGTGATATTGATTCCCTCTTCCCATGTGTATAACCTTACATTTATCATTGTTAAACCTCATCTGCCACCTTTCAGCCCAAGTTTCCAACTTATCCAGATCCATCTGTAGCAGAATACTATCTTCTCTTGTATTAACTGCTTTACATAGTTTTGTATCATCTGCAAATATCGATATTTTACTGTGTAAACCTTCTACCAGATCATTAATGAATATGTTGAAGAGAACAGGTCCCAATACCGACCCCTGCGGTACCCCACTGGTCACAGCGACCCAGTTAGAGACTATACCATTTACAACCACCCTCTGCTTTCTATCACTTAGCCAGTTACTAACCCATTTACACACATTTTCCCCCAGACCAAGCATTCTCATTTTGTGTACCAACCTCTTGTGCGGCACGGTATCAAACGCTTTGGAAAAATCGAGATATACCACGTCCAATGACTCACCGTGGTCCAGCCTATAGCTTACCTCTTCATAAAAACTGATTAGATTGGTTTGACAGGAGCGATTTCTCATAAACCCATGCTGATATGGAGTTAAACAGTTATTCTCATTGAGATAATCCAGAATAACATCCCTCAGAAACCCTTCAAATATTTTACCAACAATAGAGGTTAGACTTACTGGCCTATAATTTCCAGGTTCACTTTTAGAGCCCTTTTTGAATATTGGCACCACATTTGCTATGCGCCAGTCCTGCGGAACAGACCCTGTCGCTATAGAGTCACTAAAAATAAGAAATAATGGTTTATCTATTACATTACTTAGTTCTCTTAGTACTCGTGGGTGTATGCCATCCGGACCCGGAGATTTATCTATTTTAATCTTATTTAGCCGGTTTCGCACCTCTTCTTGGGTTAGATTGGTGACCCTTAATATAGGGTTTTCATTGTTTCTTGGGATTTCACCTAGCATTTCATTTTCCACCGTGAATACCGTGGAGAAGAAGGTGTTTAATATGTTAGCTTTTTCCTCGTCATCTACAACCATTCTTTCCTCACTATTTTTTAAGGGGCCTACATTTTCAGTTTTTATTCTTTTACTATTGATATAGTTGAAGAAAAGTTTGGGATTAGTTTTACTCTCCTTAGCAATGTGCTTCTCTGTTTCCTTTTTGGCAGCTTTAATTAGTTTTTTAGATAAAGTATTTTTCTCCCTATAGTTTTTTAGAGCTTCAATGGTGCCATCCTGCTTTAGTAGTGCAAATGCTTTCTTTTTACTGTTAATTGCCTGTCTTACTTCTTTGTTTAGCCACATTGGGTTTTTCCTATTTCTAGTCCTTTTATTCCCACAAGGTATAAACCGCTTACACTGCCTATTTAGGATGTTCTTAAACATTTCCCATTTATTATCTGTATTCTCATTTCTGAGGATATTGTCCCAGTCTACCAGATTAAGGGCATCTCTAAGCTGTTCAAACTTTGCCTTCCTAAAGTTCAATGTTTTTGTGACTCCCTGACAAGTCCCCCTAGTGAAAGACAGGTGAAACTGTACAATATTGTGGTCGCTATTTCCTAGATGCCCGACCACCTGCAGATTTGTTATTCTGTCAGGTCTATTAGATAGTATTAGGTCTAAAAGTGCTGCTCCTCTGGTTGGATTCTGCACCAATTGTGAAAGATAATTTTTCTTGGTTATTAGCAGAAACCTGTTGCCTTTATGGGTTTCACAGGTTTCTGTTTCCCAGTTAATATCGGGGTAGTTAAAGTCCCCCATAACCAGGACCTCATTATGGGTTGCAGCTTCATCTATCTGCTTTAGAAGTAGACTTTCCATGCTTTCTGTTATATTTGGGGGTTTGTAACAGACCCCAATGAGAATTTTGTTACCATTTTTCCCTCCATGAATTTCAACCCATATGGACTCGACATCCTCATTCCCTTCGCTAATATCCTCCCTTAAAGTGGACTTTAGACAAGACTTTACATAGAGACAAACCCCTCCTCCTCTCCGATTTTTACGATCCTTTCTAAACAGACTGTAACCCTGTAAGTTAACTGCCCAGTCATAGCTTTCATCTAACCATGTCTCGGTTATTCCCACTATGTCAAAGTTACCTGTAGATATTTCTGCTTCTAGTTCTTCCATCTTGTTTGTCAGGCTTCTGGCGTTTGCGAGCATGCAGTTTAGAGGATTTTGTTTTGTTCCAATCTCCTCACTGTGGATTGTTTTAGAAATGTTCTTACCTCCCTTCAGAGTATGTTTTCCTGGGTCGTCTTTGTTCGAGTCTAATGTTTTTCTTCCCGTCCCCTCTTCTTCTAGTTTAAGTGATGAAAAGTGTGATATGTTTTCAGGTATCTCCTATACTAATAGAGCCACATGCTCACCGGTTTGCCACATGATGTAGGCCTATGGACTGAACAAGAAACCACCAAAAATTTTAACCAGTCATCGTTCTCACAACACTGAGGACCAGTCATTCGAAATGACTTCTCCATGCATTTTATGCATTGGTAAAAGCACTATGATGAAAAGTGTGATATGTTTTCAGGTATCTCCTATACTAATAGAGCCACATGCTCACCGGTTTGCCACATGATGTAGGCCTATGGACTGAACAAGAAACCACCAAAAATTTTAACCAGTCATCGTTCTCACAACACTGAGGACCAGTCATTCGAAATGACTTCTCCATGCATTTTATGCATTGGTAAAAGCACTATGATTGAAAAGTGTGATATGCTTTCAGGTATCTCCTATACTAATA
The DNA here is from genome assembly GCF_032444005.1 of Ranitomeya imitator. Classification (NCBI taxonomy): domain Eukaryota; kingdom Metazoa; phylum Chordata; class Amphibia; order Anura; family Dendrobatidae; genus Ranitomeya; species Ranitomeya imitator. The sequence goes on along the minus strand of NW_027193346.1, from coordinate 38,971 downwards.
GAGCCACATGCTCACCGGTTTGCCACATGATGTAGGCCTATGGACTGAACAAGAAACCACCAAAAATTTTAACCAGTCATCGTTCTCACAACACTGAGGACCAGTCATTCGAAATGACTTCTCCATGCATTTTATGCATTGGTAAAAGCACTATGATGAAAATTGTGATGTTTTCAGGTATCTCCTATACTAATAGAGCCACATGCTCACCGGTTTGCCACATGATGTAGGCCTATGGACTGAGCAAGAAACCACCAAAAATTTTAACCAGTCATCGTTCTCACAACACTGAGGACCAGTCATTCGAAATGACTTCTCCATGCATTTTATGCATTGGTAAAAGCACTATGATGAAAAGTGTGATATGTTTTCAGGTATCTCCTATACTAATAGAGCCACATGCTCACCGGTTTGCCACATGATGTAGGCCTATGGACTGAACAAGAAACCACCAAAAATTTTAACCAGTCATCGTTCTCACAACACTGAGGACCAGTCATTCGAAATGACTTCTCCATGCATTTTATGCATTGGTAAAAGCACTATGATGAAAAGTGTGATATGTTTTCAGGTATCTCCTATACTAATAGAGCCACATGCTCACCGGTTTGCCACATGATGTAGGCCTATGGACTGAGCAAGAAACCACCAAAAATTTTAACCAGTCATCGTTCTCACAACACTGAGGACCAGTCATTCGAAATGACTTCTCCATGCATTTTATGCATTGGTAAAAGCACTATGATGAAAAGTGTGATATGTTTTCAGGTATCTCCTATACTAATAGAGCCACATGCTCACCGGTTTGCCACATGATGTAGGCCTATGGCCTGAACAAGAAACCACCAAAAATTTTAACCAGTCATCGTTCTCACAACACTGAGGACCAGTCATTCGAAATGACTTCTCCATGCATTTTATGCATTGGTAAAAGCACTATGATGAAAAGTGTGATATGTTTTCAGGTATCTCCTATACTAATAGAGCCACATGCTCACCGGTTTGCCACATGATGTAGGCCTATGGACTGAACAAGAAACCACCAAAAATTTTAACCAGTCATCGTTCTCACAACACTGAGGACCAGTCATTCGAAATGACTTCTCCATGCATTTTATGCATTGGTAAAAGCACTATGATGAAAAGTGTGATATGTTTTCAGGTATCTCCTATACTAATAGAGCCACATGCTCACCGGTTTGCCACATGATGTAGGCCTATGGACTGAACAAGAAACCACCAAAAATTTTAACCAGTCATCGTTCTCACAACACTGAGGACCAGTCATTCGAAATGACTTCTCCATGCATTTTATGCATTGGTAAAAGCACTATGATTGAAAAGTGTGATATGCTTTCAGGTATCTCCTATACTAATAGAGCCACATGCTCACCGGTTTGCCACATGATGTAGGCCTATGGACTGAACAAGAAACCACCAAAAATTTTAACCAGTCATCGTTCTCACAACACTGAGGACCAGTCATTCGAAATGACTTCTCCATGCATTTTATGCATTGGTAAAAGCACTATGATGAAAATTGTGATGTTTTCAGGTATCTCCTATACTAATAGAGCCACATGCTCACCGGTTTGCCACATGATGTAGGCCTATGGACTGAGCAAGAAACCACCAAAAATTTTAACCAGTCATCGTTCTCACAACACTGAGGACCAGTCATTCGAAATGACTTCTCCATGCATTTTATGCATTGGTAAAAGCACTATGATGAAAAGTGTGATATGTTTTCAGGTATCTCCTATACTAATAGAGCCACATGCTCACCGGTTTGCCACATGATGTAGGCCTATGGACTGAACAAGAAACCACCAAAAATTTTAACCAGTCATCGTTCTCACAACACTGAGGACCAGTCATTCGAAATGACTTCTCCATGCATTTTATGCATTGGTAAAAGCACTATGATGAAAAGTGTGATATGTTTTCAGGTATCTCCTATACTAATAGAGCCACATGCTCACCGGTTTGCCACATGATGTAGGCCTATGGACTGAGCAAGAAACCACCAAAAATTTTAACCAGTCATCGTTCTCACAACACTGAGGACCAGTCATTCGAAATGACTTCTCCATGCATTTTATGCATTGGTAAAAGCACTATGATGAAAAGTGTGATATGTTTTCAGGTATCTCCTATACTAATAGAGCCACATGCTCACCGGTTTGCCACATGATGTAGGCCTATGGCCTGAACAAGAAACCACCAAAAATTTTAACCAGTCATCGTTCTCACAACACTGAGGACCAGTCATTCGAAATGACTTCTCCATGCATTTTATGCATTGGTAAAAGCACTATGATGAAAAGTGTGATATGTTTTCAGGTATCTCCTATACTAATAGAGCCACATGCTCACCGGTTTGCCACATGATGTAGGCCTATGGACTGAACAAGAAACCACCAAAAATTTTAACCAGTCATCGTTCTCACAACACTGAGGACCAGTCATTCGAAATGACTTCTCCATGCATTTTATGCATTGGTAAAAGCACTATGATGAAAAGTGTGATATGTTTTCAGGTATCTCCTATACTAATAGAGCCACATGCTCACCGGTTTGCCACATGATGTAGGCCTATGGCCTGAACAAGAAACCACCAAAAATTTTAACCAGTCATCGTTCTCACAACACTGAGGACCAGTCATTCGAAATGACTTCTCCATGCATTTTATGCATTGGTAAAAGCACTATGATGAAAAGTGTGATATGTTTTCAGGTATCTCCTATACTAATAGAGCCACATGCTCACCGGTTTGCCACATGATGTAGGCCTATGGACTGAACAAGAAACCACCAAAAATTTTAACCAGTCATCGTTCTCACAACACTGAGGACCAGTCATTCGAAATGACTTCTCCATGCATTTTATGCATTGGTAAAAGCACTATGATGAAAAGTGTGATATGTTTTCAGGTATCTCCTATACTAATAGAGCCACATGCTCACCGGTTTGCCACATGATGTAGGCCTATGGACTGAACAAGAAACCACCAAAAATTTTAACCAGTCATCGTTCTCACGACACTGAGGACCAGTCATTCGAAATGACTTCTCCATGCATTTTATGCATTGGTAAAAGCACTATGATGAAAAGTGTGATATGTTTTCAGGTATCTCCTATACTAATAGAGCCACATGCTCACCGGTTTGCCACATGATGTAGGCCTATGGACTGAACAAGAAAGCACCAAAAATTTTAACCAGTCATCGTTCTCACAACACTGAGGACCAGTCATTCGAAATGACTTCTCCATGCATTTTATGCATTGGTAAAAGCACTATGATGAAAAGTGTGATATGTTTTCAGGTATCTCCTATACTAATAGAGCCACATGCTCACCGGTTTGCCACATGATGTAGGCCTATGGACTGAACAAGAAACCACCAAAAATTTTAACCAGTCATCGTTCTCACAACACTGAGGACCAGTCATTCGAAATGACTTCTCCATGCATTTTATGCATTGGTAAAAGCACTATGATGAAAAGTGTGATATGTTTTCAGGTATCTCCTATACTAATAGAGCCACATGCTCACCGGTTTGCCACATGATGTAGGCCTATGGACTGAACAAGAAACCACCAAAAATTTTAACCAGTCATCGTTCTCACAACACTGAGGACCAGTCATTCGAAATGACTTCTCCATGCATTTTATGCATTGGTAAAAGCACTATGATGAAAAGTGTGATATGTTTTCAGGTATCTCCTATACTAATAGAGCCACATGCTCACCGGTTTGCCACATGATGTAGGCCTATGGACTGAACAAGAAACCACCAAAAATTTTAACCAGTCATCGTTCTCACAACACTGAGGACCAGTCATTCGAAATGACTTCTCCATGCATTTTATGCATTGGTAAAAGCACTATGATTGAAAAGTGTGATATGTTTTCAGGTATCTCCTATACTAATAGAGCCACATGCTCACCGGTTTGCCACATGATGTAGGCCTATGGACTGAACAAGAAACCACCAAAAATTTTAACCAGTCATCGTTCTCACAACACTGAGGACCAGTCATTCGAAATGACTTCTCCATGCATTTTATGCATTGGTAAAAGCACTATGATGAAAATTGTGATATGTTTTCAGGTATCTCCTATACTAATAGAGCCACATGCTCACCGGTTTGCCACATGATGTAGGCCTATGGACTGAGCAAGAAACCACCAAAAATTTTAACCAGTCATCGTTCTCACAACACTGAGGACCAGTCATTCGAAATGACTTCTCCATGCATTTTATGCATTGGTAAAAGCACTATGATGAAAAGTGTGATATGTTTTCAGGTATCTCCTATACTAATAGAGCCACATGCTCACCGGTTTGCCACATGATGTAGGCCTATGGACTGAACAAGAAACCACCAAAAATTTTAACCAGTCATCGTTCTCACAACACTGAGGACCAGTCATTCGAAATGACTTCTCCATGCATTTTATGCATTGGTAAAAGCACTATGATGAAAAGTGTGATATGTTTTCAGGTATCTCCTATACTAATAAAGCCACATGCCCACCGGTTTGCCACATGATGTAGGCCTATGGACTAAGCAAGAAACCACCAAAAATTTTAACCAGTCATCGTTCTCACAACACTGAGGACCAGTCATTCGAAATGACTTCTCCATGCATTTTATGCATTGGTAAAAGCACTATGATGAAAAGTGTGATATGTTTTCAGGTATCTCCTATACTAATAGAGCCACATGCTCACCGGTTTGCCACATGATGTAGGCCTATGGACTGAACAAGAAACCACCAAAAATTTTAACCAGTCATCGTTCTCACAACACTGAGGACCAGTCATTCGAAATGACTTCTCCATGCATTTTATGCATTGGTAAAAGCACTATGATGAAAAGTGTGATATGTTTTCAGGTATCTCCTATACTAATAGAGCCACATGCTCACCGGTTTGCCACATGATGTAGGCCTATGGACTGAACAAGAAACCACCAAAAATTTTAACCAGTCATCGTTCTCACAACACTGAGGACCAGTCATTCGAAATGACTTCTCCATGCATTTTATGCATTGGTAAAAGCACTATGATGAAAAGTGTGATATGTTTTCAGGTATCTCCTATACTAATAGAGCCAAATGCTCACCGGTTTGCCACATGATGTAGGCCTATGGACTGAACAAGAAACCACCAAAAATTTTAACCAGTCATCGTTCTCACAACACTGAGGACCAGTCATTCGAAATGACTTCTCCATGCATTTTATGCATTTGTTAAAAGCACTATGATGAAAAGTGTGATATGTTTTCAGGTATCTCCTATACTAATAGAGCTACATGCTCACCGGTTTGCCACATGATGTAGGCCTATGGACTGAACAAGAAACCACCAAAAATTTTAACCAGTCATCGTTCTCACAACACTGAGGACCAGTCATTCGAAATGACTTCTCCATGCATTTTATGCATTGGTAAAAGCACTATGATGAAAAGTGTGATATGTTTTCAGGTATCTCCTATACTAATAGAGCCACATGCTCACCGGTTTGCCACATAATGTAGGCCTATGGACTGAACAAGAAACCACCAAAAATTATAACCAGTCATCGTTCTCACAACACTGAGGACCAGTCATTCGAAATGACTTCTCCATGCATTTTATGCATTGGTAAAAGCACTATGATGAAAAGTGTGACATGTTTTCAGGTATCTCCTATACTAATAGAGCCACATGCTCACCGGTTTGCCACATGATGTAGGCCTATGGACTGAACAAGAAACCACCAAAAATTTTAACCAGTCATCGTTCTCACAACACTGAGGACCAGTCATTCGAAATGACTTCTCCATGCATTTTATGCATTGGTAAAAGCACTATGATGAAAAGTGTGATATGTTTTCAGGTATCTCCTATACTAATAGAGCCACATGCTCACCGGTTTGCCACATGATGTAGGCCTATGGACTGAACAAGAAACCACCAAAAATTTTAACCAGTCATCGTTCTCACAACACTGAGGACCAGTCATTCGAAATGACTTCTCCATGCATTTTATGCATTGGTAAAAGCACTATGATGAAAAGTGTGATATGTTTTCAGGTATCTCCTATACTAATAGAGCCACATGCTCACCGGTTTGCCACATGATGTAGGCCTATGGACTGAACAAGAAACCACCAAAAATTTTAACCAGTCATCGTTCTCACAACACTGAGGACCAGTCATTCGAAATGACTTCTCCATGCATTTTATGCATTGGTAAAAGCACTATGATGAAAAGTGTGATATGTTTTCAGGTATCTCCTATACTAATAGAGCCACATGCTCACCGGTTTGCCACATGATGTAGGCCTATGGACTGAACAAGAAACCACCAAAAATTTTAACCAGTCATCGTTCTCACAACACTGAGGACCAGTCATTCGAAATGACTTCTCCATGCATTTTATGCATTGGTAAAAGCACTATGATGAAAAGTGTGATATGTTTTCAGGTATCTCCTATACTAATAGAGCCACATGCTCACCGGCTTGCCACATGATGTAGGCCTATGGACTGAACAAGAAACCACCAAAAATTTTAACCAGTCATCATTCTCACAACACTGAGGACCAGTCATTCGAAATGACTTCTCCATGCATTTTATGCATTGGTAAAAGCACTATGATGAAAAGTGTGATATGTTTTCAGGTATCTCCTATACTAATAGAGCCACATGCTCACCGGTTTGCCACATGATGTAGGCCTATGGACTGAACAAGAAACCACCAAAAATTTTAACCAGTCATCGTTCTCACAACACTGAGGACCAGTCATTCGAAATGACTTCTCCATGCATTTTATGCATTGGTAAAAGCACTATGATGAAAAGTGTGATATGTTTTCAGGTATCTCCTATACTAATAGAGCCACATGCTCACCGGTTTGCCACATGATGTAGGCCTATGGACTGAACAAGAAACCACCAAAAATTTTAACCAGTCATCGTTCTCACAACACTGAGGACCAGTCATTCGAAATGACTTCTCCATGCATTGTATGCATTGGTAAAAGCACTATGATGAAAAGTGTGATATGTTTTCAGGTATCTCCTATACTAATAGAGCCACATGCTCACCGGTTTGCCACATGATGTAGGCCTATGGACTGAACAAGAAACCACCAAAAATTTTAACCAGTCATCGTTCTCACAACACTGAGGACCAGTCATTCGAAATGACTTCTCCATGCATTTTATGCATTGGTAAAAGCACTATGATGAAAAGTGTGATATGTTTTCAGGTATCTCCTATACTAATAGAGCCACATGCTCACCGGTTTGCCACATGATGTAGGCCTATGGACTGAACAAGAAACCACCAAAAATTTTAACCAGTCATCGTTCTCACAACACTGAGGACCAGTCATTCGAAATGACTTCTCCATGCATTTTATGCATTGGTAAAAGCACTATGATGAAAAGTGTGATATGTTTTCAGGTATCTCCTATACTAATAGAGCCACATGCTCACCGGTTTGCCACATGATGTAGGCCTATGGACTGAACAAGAAACCACCAAAAATTTTAACCAGTCATCGTTCTCACAACACTGAGGACCAGTCATTCGAAATGACTTCTCCATGCATTTTATGCATTGGTAAAAGCACTATGATGAAAAGTGTGATATGTTTTCAGGTATCTCCTATACTAATAGAGCCACATGCTCACCGGTTTGCCACATGATGTAGGCCTATGGACTGAACAAGAAACCACCAAAAATTTTAACCAGTCATCGTTCTCACAACACTGAGGACCAGTCATTCGAAATGACTTCTCCATGCATTTTATGCATTGGTAAAAGCACTATGATGAAAAGTGTGATATGTTTTCAGGTATCTCCTATACTAATAGAGCCACATGCTCACCGGTTTGCCACATGATGTAGGCCTATGGACTGAACAAGAAACCACCAAAAATTTTAACCAGTCATCGTTCTCACAACACTGAGGACCAGTCATTCGAAATGACTTCTCCATGCATTTTATGCATTGGTAAAAGCACTATGATGAAATGTGTGATATGTTTTCAGGTATCTCCTATACTAATAGAGCCACATGCTCACCGGTTTGCCACATGATGTAGGCCTATGGACTGAACAAGAAACCACCAAAAATTTTAACCAGTCATCGTTCTCACAACACTGAGGACCAGTCATTCGAAATGACTTCTCCATGCATTTTATGCATTGGTAAAAGCACTATGATGAAAAGTGTGATATGTTTTCAGGTATCTCCTATACTAATAGAGCCACATGCTCACCGGTTTGCCACATGATGTAGGCCTATGGACTGAACAAGAAACCACCAAAAATGTTAACCAGTCATCGTTCTCACAACACTGAGGACCAGTCATTCGAAATGACTTCTCCATGCATTTTATGCATTGGTAAAAGCACTATGATTGAAAAGTGTGATATGTTTTCAGGTATCTCCTATACTAATAGAGCCACATGCTCACCGGTTTGCCACATGATGTAGGCCTATGGACTGAACAAGAAACCACCAAAAATTTTAACCAGTCATCGTTCTCACAACACTGAGGACCAGTCATTCGAAATGACTTCTCCATGCATTTTATGCATTGGTAAAAGCACTATGATGAAAATTGTGATATGTTTTCAGGTATCTCCTATACTAATAGAGCCACATGCTCACCGGTTTGCCACATGATGTAGGCCTATGGACTGAGCAAGAAACCACCAAAAATTTTAACCAGTCATCGTTCTCACAACACTGAGGACCAGTCATTCGAAATGACTTCTCCATGCATTTTATGCATTGGTAAAAGCACTATGATGAAAAGTGTGATATGTTTTCAGGTATCTCCTATACTAATAGAGCCACATGCTCACCGGTTTGCCACATGATGTAGGCCTATGGACTGAACAAGAAACCACCAAAAATTTTAACCAGTCATCGTTCTCACAACACTGAGGACCAGTCATTCGAAATGACTTCTCCATGCATTTTATGCATTGGTAAAAGCACTATGATGAAAAGTGTGATATGTTTTCAGGTATCTCCTATACTAATAAAGCCACATGCCCACCGGTTTGCCACATGATGTAGGCCTATGGACTAAGCAAGAAACCACCAAAAATTTTAACCAGTCATCGTTCTCACAACACTGAGGACCAGTCATTCGAAATGACTTCTCCATGCATTTTATGCATTGGTAAAAGCACTATGATGAAAAGTGTGATATGTTTTCAGGTATCTCCTATACTAATAGAGCCACATGCTCACCGGTTTGCCACATGATGTAGGCCTATGGACTGAACAAGAAACCACCAAAAATTTTAACCAGTCATCGTTCTCACAACACTGAGGACCAGTCATTCGAAATGACTTCTCCATGCATTTTATGCATTGGTAAAAGCACTATGATGAAAAGTGTGATATGTTTTCAGGTATCTCCTATACTAATAGAGCCACATGCTCACCAGTTTGCCACATGATGTAGGCCTATGGACTGAACAAGAAACCACCAAAAATTTTAACCTGTCATCGTTCTCACAACACTGAGGACCAGTCATTCGAAATGACTTCTCCATGCATTTTATGCATTGGTAAAAGCACTATGATGAAAAGTGTGATATGTTTTCAGGTATCTCCTATACTAATAGAGCCACATGCTCACCGGTTTGCCACATGATGTAGGCCTATGGACTGAACAAGAAACCACCAAAAATTTTAACCAGTCATCGTTCTCACAACACTGAGGACCAGTCATTCGAAATGACTTCTCCATGCATTTTATGCATTGGTAAAAGCACTATGATACAATACAATATTAACATAGTAACATAGTAACATAGTTAGTAAGGACGAAAAAAGACATTTGTCCATCCAGTTCAGCCTATATTCCATCATAATAAATACCCAGATCTACGTCCTTCTACAGAACCTAATAATTGTATGATACAATATTGTTCTGCTCCAGGAAGACATCTAGGCCTCTCTTGAACCCCTCGACTGAGTTCGCCATCACCACCTCCTCAGGCAAGCAATTCCAGATTCTCACTGCCCTAACAGTAAAGAATCCTCTTCTATGTTGGTGGAAAAACCTTCTCTCCTCCAGACGCAAAGAATGCCCCCTTGTGCCCGTCACCTTCCTTGGTATAAACAGATCCTCAGCGAGATATTTGTATTGTCCCCTTATATACTTATACATGGTTATTACATCGCCCCTCAGTCGTCTTTTTTCTAGACTAAATAATCCTAATTTCGCTAATCTATCTGGGTATTGTAGTTCTCCCATCCCCTTTATTAATTTTGTTGCCCTCCTTTGTACTCTCTCTACTTCCATTATATCCTTCCTGAGCACCGGTGCCCAAAACTGGACACAGTACTCCATGTGCGGTCTAACTAGGGATTTGTACAGAGGCAGTATAATGCTCTCATCATGTGTATCCAGACCTCTTTTAATGCACCCCATGATCCTGTTTGCCTTGGCAGCTGCTGCCTGGCACTGGCTGCTCCAGGTAAGTTTATCATTAACTAGGATCCCCAAGTCCTTCTCCCTGTCAGATTTACCCAGTGGTTTCCCGTTCAGTGTGTAATGGTGATATTGATTCCCTCTTCCCATGTGTATAACCTTACATTTATCATTGTTAAACCTCATCTGCCACCTTTCAGCCCAAGTTTCCAACTTATCCAGATCCATCTGTAGCAGAATACTATCTTCTCTTGTATTAACTGCTTTACATAGTTTTGTATCATCTGCAAATATCGATATTTTACTGTGTAAACCTTCTACCAGATCATTAATGAATATGTTGAAGAGAACAGGTCCCAATACCGACCCCTGCGGTACCCCACTGGTCACAGCGACCCAGTTAGAGACTATACCATTTACAACCACCCTCTGCTTTCTATCACTTAGCCAGTTACTAACCCATTTACACACATTTTCCCCCAGACCAAGCATTCTCATTTTGTGTACCAACCTCTTGTGCGGCACGGTATCAAACGCTTTGGAAAAATCGAGATATACCACGTCCAATGACTCACCGTGGTCCAGCCTATAGCTTACCTCTTCATAAAAACTGATTAGATTGGTTTGACAGGAGCGATTTCTCATAAACCCATGCTGATATGGAGTTAAACAGTTATTCTCATTGAGATAATCCAGAATAACATCCCTCAGAAACCCTTCAAATATTTTACCAACAATAGAGGTTAGACTTACTGGCCTATAATTTCCAGGTTCACTTTTAGAGCCCTTTTTGAATATTGGCACCACATTTGCTATGCGCCAGTCCTGCGGAACAGACCCTGTCGCTATAGAGTCACTAAAAATAAGAAATAATGGTTTATCTATTACATTACTTAGTTCTCTTAGTACTCGTGGGTGTATGCCATCCGGACCCGGAGATTTATCTATTTTAATCTTATTTAGCCGGTTTCGCACCTCTTCTTGGGTTAGATTGGTGACCCTTAATATAGGGTTTTCATTGTTTCTTGGGATTTCACCTAGCATTTCATTTTCCACCGTGAATACCGTGGAGAAGAAGGTGTTTAATATGTTAGCTTTTTCCTCGTCATCTACAACCATTCTTTCCTCACTATTTTTTAAGGGGCCTACATTTTCAGTTTTTATTCTTTTACTATTGATATAGTTGAAGAAAAGTTTGGGATTAGTTTTACTCTCCTTAGCAATGTGCTTCTCTGTTTCCTTTTTGGCAGCTTTAATTAGTTTTTTAGATAAAGTATTTTTCTCCCTATAGTTTTTTAGAGCTTCAATGGTGCCATCCTGCTTTAGTAGTGCAAATGCTTTCTTTTTACTGTTAATTGCCTGTCTTACTTCTTTGTTTAGCCACATTGGGTTTTTCCTATTTCTAGTCCTTTTATTCCCACAAGGTATAAACCGCTTACACTGCCTATTTAGGATGTTCTTAAACATTTCCCATTTATTATCTGTATTCTCATTTCTGAGGATATTGTCCCAGTCTACCAGATTAAGGGCATCTCTAAGCTGTTCAAACTTTGCCTTCCTAAAGTTCAATGTTTTTGTGACTCCCTGACAAGTCCCCCTAGTGAAAGACAGGTGAAACTGTACAATATTGTGGTCGCTATTTCCTAGATGCCCGACCACCTGCAGATTTGTTATTCTGTCAGGTCTATTAGATAGTATTAGGTCTAAAAGTGCTGCTCCTCTGGTTGGATTCTGCACCAATTGTGAAAGATAATTTTTCTTGGTTATTAGCAGAAACCTGTTGCCTTTATGGGTTTCACAGGTTTCTGTTTCCCAGTTAATATCGGGGTAGTTAAAGTCCCCCATAACCAGGACCTCATTATGGGTTGCAGCTTCATCTATCTGCTTTAGAAGTAGACTTTCCATGCTTTCTGTTATATTTGGGGGTTTGTAACAGACCCCAATGAGAATTTTGTTACCATTTTTCCCTCCATGAATTTCAACCCATATGGACTCGACATCCTCATTCCCTTCGCTAATATCCTCCCTTAAAGTGGACTTTAGACAAGACTTTACATAGAGACAAACCCCTCCTCCTCTCCGATTTTTACGATCCTTTCTAAACAGACTGTAACCCTGTAAGTTAACTGCCCAGTCATAGCTTTCATCTAACCATGTCTCGGTTATTCCCACTATGTCAAAGTTACCTGTAGATATTTCTGCTTCTAGTTCTTCCATCTTGTTTGTCAGGCTTCTGGCGTTTGCGAGCATGCAGTTTAGAGGATTTTGTTTTGTTCCAATCTCCTCACTGTGGATTGTTTTAGAAATGTTCTTACCTCCCTTCAGAGTATGTTTTCCTGGGTCGTCTTTGTTCGAGTCTAATGTTTTTCTTCCCGTCCCCTCTTCTTCTAGTTTAAGTGATGAAAAGTGTGATATGTTTTCAGGTATCTCCTATACTAATAGAGCCACATGCTCACCGGTTTGCCACATGATGTAGGCCTATGGACTGAACAAGAAACCACCAAAAATTTTAACCAGTCATCGTTCTCACAACACTGAGGACCAGTCATTCGAAATGACTTCTCCATGCATTTTATGCATTGGTAAAAGCACTATGATGAAAAGTGTGATATGTTTTCAGGTATCTCCTATACTAATAGAGCCACATGCTCACCGGTTTGCCACATGATGTAGGCCTATGGACTGAACAAGAAACCACCAAAAATTTTAACCAGTCATCGTTCTCACAACACTGAGGACCAGTCATTCGAAATGACTTCTCCATGCATTTTATGCATTGGTAAAAGCACTATGATTGAAAAGTGTGATATGCTTTCAGGTATCTCCTATACTAATAGAGCCACATGCTCACCGGTTTGCCACATGATGTAGGCCTATGGACTGAACAAGAAACCACCAAAAATTTTAACCAGTCATCGTTCTCACAACACTGAGGACCAGTCATTCGAAATGACTTCTCCATGCATTTTATGCATTGGTAAAAGCACTATGATGAAAATTGTGATGTTTTCAGGTATCTCCTATACTAATAGAGCCACATGCTCACCGGTTTGCCACATGATGTAGGCCTATGGACTGAGCAAGAAACCACCAAAAATTTTAACCAGTCATCGTTCTCACAACACTGAGGACCAGTCATTCGAAATGACTTCTCCATGCATTTTATGCATTGGTAAAAGCACTATGATGAAAAGTGTGATATGTTTTCAGGTATCTCCTATACTAATAGAGCCACATGCTCACCGGTTTGCCACATGATGTAGGCCTATGGACTGAACAAGAAACCACCAAAAATTTTAACCAGTCATCGTTCTCACAACACTGAGGACCAGTCATTCGAAATGACTTCTCCATGCATTTTATGCATTGGTAAAAGCACTATGATGAAAAGTGTGATATGTTTTCAGGTATCTCCTATACTAATAGAGCCACATGCTCACCGGTTTGCCACATGATGTAGGCCTATGGACTGAGCAAGAAACCACCAAAAATTTTAACCAGTCATCGTTCTCACAACACTGAGGACCAGTCATTCGAAATGACTTCTCCATGCATTTTATGCATTGGTAAAAGCACTATGATGAAAAGTGTGATATGTTTTCAGGTATCTCCTATACTAATAGAGCCACATGCTCACCGGTTTGCCACATGATGTAGGCCTATGGCCTGAACAAGAAACCACCAAAAATTTTAACCAGTCATCGTTCTCACAACACTGAGGACCAGTCATTCGAAATGACTTCTCCATGCATTTTATGCATTGGTAAAAGCACTATGATGAAAAGTGTGATATGTTTTCAGGTATCTCCTATACTAATAGAGCCACATGCTCACCGGTTTGCCACATGATGTAGGCCTATGGACTGAACAAGAAACCACCAAAAATTTTAACCAGTCATCGTTCTCACAACACTGAGGACCAGTCATTCGAAATGACTTCTCCATGCATTTTATGCATTGGTAAAAGCACTATGATGAAAAGTGTGATATGTTTTCAGGTATCTCCTATACTAATAGAGCCACATGCTCACCGGTTTGCCACATGATGTAGGCCTATGGACTGAACAAGAAACCACCAAAAATTTTAACCAGTCATCGTTCTCACAACACTGAGGACCAGTCATTCGAAATGACTTCTCCATGCATTTTATGCATTGGTAAAAGCACTATGATTGAAAAGTGTGATATGCTTTCAGGTATCTCCTATACTAATAGAGCCACATGCTCACCGGTTTGCCACATGATGTAGGCCTATGGACTGAACAAGAAACCACCAAAAATTTTAACCAGTCATCGTTCTCACAACACTGAGGACCAGTCATTCGAAATGACTTCTCCATGCATTTTATGCATTGGTAAAAGCACTATGATGAAAATTGTGATGTTTTCAGGTATCTCCTATACTAATAGAGCCACATGCTCACCGGTTTGCCACATGATGTAGGCCTATGGACTGAGCAAGAAACCACCAAAAATTTTAACCAGTCATCGTTCTCACAACACTGAGGACCAGTCATTCGAAATGACTTCTCCATGCATTTTATGCATTGGTAAAAGCACTATGATGAAAAGTGTGATATGTTTTCAGGTATCTCCTATACTAATAGAGCCACATGCTCACCGGTTTGCCACATGATGTAGGCCTATGGACTGAACAAGAAACCACCAAAAATTTTAACCAGTCATCGTTCTCACAACACTGAGGACCAGTCATTCGAAATGACTTCTCCATGCATTTTATGCATTGGTAAAAGCACTATGATGAAAAGTGTGATATGTTTTCAGGTATCTCCTATACTAATAGAGCCACATGCTCACCGGTTTGCCACATGATGTAGGCCTATGGACTGAGCAAGAAACCACCAAAAATTTTAACCAGTCATCGTTCTCACAACACTGAGGACCAGTCATTCGAAATGACTTCTCCATGCATTTTATGCATTGGTAAAAGCACTATGATGAAAAGTGTGATATGTTTTCAGGTATCTCCTATACTAATAGAGCCACATGCTCACCGGTTTGCCACATGATGTAGGCCTATGGCCTGAACAAGAAACCACCAAAAATTTTAACCAGTCATCGTTCTCACAACACTGAGGACCAGTCATTCGAAATGACTTCTCCATGCATTTTATGCATTGGTAAAAGCACTATGATGAAAAGTGTGATATGTTTTCAGGTATCTCCTATACTAATAGAGCCACATGCTCACCGGTTTGCCACATGATGTAGGCCTATGGACTGAACAAGAAACCACCAAAAATTTTAACCAGTCATCGTTCTCACAACACTGAGGACCAGTCATTCGAAATGACTTCTCCATGCATTTTATGCATTGGTAAAAGCACTATGATGAAAAGTGTGATATGTTTTCAGGTATCTCCTATACTAATAGAGCCACATGCTCACCGGTTTGCCACATGATGTAGGCCTATGGCCTGAACAAGAAACCACCAAAAATTTTAACCAGTCATCGTTCTCACAACACTGAGGACCAGTCATTCGAAATGACTTCTCCATGCATTTTATGCATTGGTAAAAGCACTATGATGAAAAGTGTGATATGTTTTCAGGTATCTCCTATACTAATAGAGCCACATGCTCACCGGTTTGCCACATGATGTAGGCCTATGGACTGAACAAGAAACCACCAAAAATTTTAACCAGTCATCGTTCTCACAACACTGAGGACCAGTCATTCGAAATGACTTCTCCATGCATTTTATGCATTGGTAAAAGCACTATGATGAAAAGTGTGATATGTTTTCAGGTATCTCCTATACTAATAGAGCCACATGCTCACCGGTTTGCCACATGATGTAGGCCTATGGACTGAACAAGAAACCACCAAAAATTTTAACCAGTCATCGTTCTCACGACACTGAGGACCAGTCATTCGAAATGACTTCTCCATGCATTTTATGCATTGGTAAAAGCACTATGATGAAAAGTGTGATATGTTTTCAGGTATCTCCTATACTAATAGAGCCACATGCTCACCGGTTTGCCACATGATGTAGGCCTATGGACTGAACAAGAAAGCACCAAAAATTTTAACCAGTCATCGTTCTCACAACACTGAGGACCAGTCATTCGAAATGACTTCTCCATGCATTTTATGCATTGGTAAAAGCACTATGATGAAAAGTGTGATATGTTTTCAGGTATCTCCTATACTAATAGAGCCACATGCTCACCGGTTTGCCACATGATGTAGGCCTATGGACTGAACAAGAAACCACCAAAAATTTTAACCAGTCATCGTTCTCACAACACTGAGGACCAGTCATTCGAAATGACTTCTCCATGCATTTTATGCATTGGTAAAAGCACTATGATGAAAAGTGTGATATGTTTTCAGGTATCTCCTATACTAATAGAGCCACATGCTCACCGGTTTGCCACATGATGTAGGCCTATGGACTGAACAAGAAACCACCAAAAATTTTAACCAGTCATCGTTCTCACAACACTGAGGACCAGTCATTCGAAATGACTTCTCCATGCATTTTATGCATTGGTAAAAGCACTATGATGAAAAGTGTGATATGTTTTCAGGTATCTCCTATACTAATAGAGCCACATGCTCACCGGTTTGCCACATGATGTAGGCCTATGGACTGAACAAGAAACCACCAAAAATTTTAACCAGTCATCGTTCTCACAACACTGAGGACCAGTCATTCGAAATGACTTCTCCATGCATTTTATGCATTGGTAAAAGCACTATGATTGAAAAGTGTGATATGTTTTCAGGTATCTCCTATACTAATAGAGCCACATGCTCACCGGTTTGCCACATGATGTAGGCCTATGGACTGAACAAGAAACCACCAAAAATTTTAACCAGTCATCGTTCTCACAACACTGAGGACCAGTCATTCGAAATGACTTCTCCATGCATTTTATGCATTGGTAAAAGCACTATGATGAAAATTGTGATATGTTTTCAGGTATCTCCTATACTAATAGAGCCACATGCTCACCGGTTTGCCACATGATGTAGGCCTATGGACTGAGCAAGAAACCACCAAAAATTTTAACCAGTCATCGTTCTCACAACACTGAGGACCAGTCATTCGAAATGACTTCTCCATGCATTTTATGCATTGGTAAAAGCACTATGATGAAAAGTGTGATATGTTTTCAGGTATCTCCTATACTAATAGAGCCACATGCTCACCGGTTTGCCACATGATGTAGGCCTATGGACTGAACAAGAAACCACCAAAAATTTTAACCAGTCATCGTTCTCACAACACTGAGGACCAGTCATTCGAAATGACTTCTCCATGCATTTTATGCATTGGTAAAAGCACTATGATGAAAAGTGTGATATGTTTTCAGGTATCTCCTATACTAATAAAGCCACATGCCCACCGGTTTGCCACATGATGTAGGCCTATGGACTAAGCAAGAAACCACCAAAAATTTTAACCAGTCATCGTTCTCACAACACTGAGGACCAGTCATTCGAAATGACTTCTCCATGCATTTTATGCATTGGTAAAAGCACTATGATGAAAAGTGTGATATGTTTTCAGGTATCTCCTATACTAATAGAGCCACATGCTCACCGGTTTGCCACATGATGTAGGCCTATGGACTGAACAAGAAACCACCAAAAATTTTAACCAGTCATCGTTCTCACAACACTGAGGACCAGTCATTCGAAATGACTTCTCCATGCATTTTATGCATTGGTAAAAGCACTATGATGAAAAGTGTGATATGTTTTCAGGTATCTCCTATACTAATAGAGCCACATGCTCACCGGTTTGCCACATGATGTAGGCCTATGGACTGAACAAGAAACCACCAAAAATTTTAACCTGTCATCGTTCTCACAACACTGAGGACCAGTCATTCGAAATGACTTCTCCATGCATTTTATGCATTGGTAAAAGCACTATGATGAAAAGTGTGATATGTTTTCAGGTATCTCCTATACTAATAGAGCCACATGCTCACCGGTTTGCCACATGATGTAGGCCTATGGACTGAACAAGAAACCACCAAAAATTTTAACCAGTCATCGTTCTCACAACACTGAGGACCAGTCATTCGAAATGACTTCTCCATGCATTTTATGCATTGGTAAAAGCACTATGATACAATACAATATTAACATAGTAACATAGTAACATAGTTAGTAAGGACGAAAAAAGACATTTGTCCATCCAGTTCAGCCTATATTCCATCATAATAAATACCCAGATCTACGTCCTTCTACAGAACCTAATAATTGTATGATACAATATTGTTCTGCTCCAGGAAGACATCCAGGCCTCTCTTGAACCCCTCGACTGAGTTCGCCATCACCACCTCCTCAGGCAAGCAATTCCAGATTCTCACTGCCCTAACAGTAAAGAATCCTCTTCTATGTTGGTGGAAAAACCTTCTCTCCTCCAGACGCAAAGAATGCCCCCTTGTGCCCGTCACCTTCCTTGGTATAAACAGATCCTCAGCGAGATATTTGTATTGTCCCCTTATATACTTATACATGGTTATTACATCGCCCCTGAGTCGTCTTTTTTCTAGACTAAATAATCCTAATTTCGCTAATCTATCTGGGTATTGTAGTTCTCCCATCCCCTTTATTAATTTTGTTGCCCTCCTTTGTACTCTCTCTACTTCCATTATATCCTTCCTGAGCACCGGTGCCCAAAACTGGACACAGTACTCCATGTGCGGTCTAACTAGGGATTTGTACAGAGGCAGTATAATGCTCTCATCATGTGTATCCAGACCTCTTTTAATGCACCCCATGATCCTGTTTGCCTTGGCAGCTGCTGCCTGGCACTGGCTGCTCCAGGTAAGTTTATCATTAACTAGGATCCCCAAGTCCTTCTCCCTGTCAGATTTACCCAGTGGTTTCCCGTTCAGTGTGTAATGGTGATATTGATTCCCTCTTCCCATGTGTATAACCTTACATTTATCATTGTTAAACCTCATCTGCCACCTTTCAGCCCAAGTTTCCAACTTATCCAGATCCATCTGTAGCAGAATACTATCTTCTCTTGTATTAACTGCTTTACATAGTTTTGTATCATCTGCAAATATCGATATTTTACTGTGTAAACCTTCTACCAGATCATTAATGAATATGTTGAAGAGAACAGGTCCCAATACCGACCCCTGCGGTACCCCACTGGTCACAGTGACCCAGTTAGAGACTATACCATTTACAACCACCCTCTGCTTTCTATCACTTAGCCAGTTACTAACCCATTTACACACATTTTCCCCCAGACCAAGCATTCTCATTTTGTGTACCAACCTCTTGTGCGGCACGGTATCAAACGCTTTGGAAAAATCGAGATATACCACGTCCAATGACTCACCGTGGTCCAGCCTATAGCTTACCTCTTCATAAAAACTGATTAGATTGGTTTGACAGGAGCGATTTCTCATAAACCCATGCTGATATGGAGTTAAACAGTTATTCTCATTGAGATAATCCAGAATAACATCCCTCAGAAACCCTTCAAATATTTTACCAACAATAGAGGTTAGACTTACTGGCCTATAATTTCCAGGTTCACTTTTAGAGCCCTTTTTGAATATTGGCACCACATTTGCTATGCGCCAGTCCTGCGGAACAGACCCTGTCGCTATAGAGTCACTAAAAATAAGAAATAATGGTTTATCTATTACATTACTTAGTTCTCTTAGTACTCGTGGGTGTATGCCATCCGGACCCGGAGATTTATCTATTTTAATCTTATTTAGCCGGTTTCGCACCTCTTCTTGGGTTAGATTGGTGACCCTTAATATAGGGTTTTCATTGTTTCTTGGGATTTCACCTAGCATTTCATTTTCCACCGTGAATACCGTGGAGAAGAAGGTGTTTAATATGTTAGCTTTTTCCTCGTCATCTACAACCATTCTTTCCTCACTATTTTTTAAGGGGCCTACATTTTCAGTTTTTATTCTTTTACTATTGATATAGTTGAAGAAAAGTTTGGGATTAGTTTTACTCTCCTTAGCAATGTGCTTCTCTGTTTCCTTTTTGGCAGCTTTAATTAGTTTTTTAGATAAAGTATTTTTCTCCCTATAGTTTTTTAGAGCTTCAATGGTGCCATCCTGCTTTAGTAGTGCAAATGCTTTCTTTTTACTGTTAATTGCCTGTCTTACTTCTTTGTTTAGCCACATTGGGTTTTTCCTATTTCTAGTCCTTTTATTCCCACAAGGTATAAACCGCTTACACTGCCTATTTAGGATGTTCTTAAACATTTCCCATTTATTATCTGTATTCTCATTTCTGAGGATATTGTCCCAGTCTACCAGATTAAGGGCATCTCTAAGCTGTTCAAACTTTGCCTTCCTAAAGTTCAATGTTTTTGTGACTCCCTGACAAGTCCCCCTAGTGAAAGACAGGTGAAACTGTACAATATTGTGGTCGCTATTTCCTAGATGCCCGACCACCTGCAGATTTGTTATTCTGTCAGGTCTATTAGATAGTATTAGGTCTAAAAGTGCTGCTCCTCTGGTTGGATTCTGCACCAATTGTGAAAGATAATTTTTCTTGGTTATTAGCAGAAACCTGTTGCCTTTATGGGTTTCACAGGTTTCTGTTTCCCAGTTAATATCCGGGTAGTTAAAGTCCCCCATAACCAGGACCTCATTATGGGTTGCAGCTTCATCTATCTGCTTTAGAAGTAGACTTTCCATGCTTTCTGTTATATTTGGGGGTTTGTAACAGACCCCAATGAGAATTTTGTTACCATTTTTCCCTCCATGAATTTCAACCCATATGGACTCGACATCCTCATTCCCTTCGCTAATATCCTCCCTTAAAGTGGACTTTAGACAAGACTTTACATAGAGACAAACCCCTCCTCCTCTCCGATTTTTACGATCCTTTCTAAACAGACTGTAACCCTGTAAGTTAACTGCCCAGTCATAGCTTTCATCTAACCATGTCTCGGTTATTCCCACTATGTCAAAGTTACCTGTAGATATTTCTGCTTCTAGTTCTTCCATCTTGTTTGTCAGGCTTCTGGCGTTTGCGAGCATGCAGTTTAGAGGATTTTGTTTTGTTCCAATCTCCTCACTGTGGATTGTTTTAGAAATGTTCTTACCTCCCTTCAGAGTATGTTTTCCTGGGTCGTCTTTGTTCGAGTCTAATGTTTTTCTTCCCGTCCCCTCTTCTTCTAGTTTAAGTGATGAAAAGTGTGATATGTTTTCAGGTATCTCCTATACTAATAGAGCCACATGCTCACCGGTTTGCCACATGATGTAGGCCTATGGACTGAACAAGAAACCACCAAAAATTTTAACCAGTCATCGTTCTCACAACACTGAGGACCAGTCATTCGAAATGACTTCTCCATGCATTTTATGCATTGGTAAAAGCACTATGATGAAAAGTGTGATATGTTTTCAGGTATCTCCTATACTAATAGAGCCACATGCTCACCGGTTTGCCACATGATGTAGGCCTATGGACTGAACAAGAAACCACCAAAAATTTTAACCAGTCATCGTTCTCACAACACTGAGGACCAGTCATTCGAAATGACTTCTCCATGCATTTTATGCATTGGTAAAAGCACTATGATTGAAAAGTGTGATATGCTTTCAGGTATCTCCTATACTAATAGAGCCACATGCTCACCGGTTTGCCACATGATGTAGGCCTATGGACTGAACAAGAAAGCACCAAAAATTTTAACCAGTCATCGTTCTCACAACACTGAGGACCAGTCATTCGAAATGACTTCTCCATGCATTTTATGCATTGGTAAAAGCACTATGATGAAAAGTGTGATATGTTTTCAGGTATCTCCTATACTAATAGAGCCACATGCTCACCGGTTTGCCACATGATGTAGGCCTATGGACTGAACAAGAAACCACCAAAAATTTTAACCAGTCATCGTTCTCACAACACTGAGGACCAGTCATTCGAAATGACTTCTCCATGCATTTTATGCATTGGTAAAAGCACTATGATGAAAAGTGTGATATGTTTTCAGGTATCTCCTATACTAATAGAGCCACATGCTCACCGGTTTGCCACATGATGTAGGCCTATGGACTGAACAAGAAACCACCAAAAATTTTAACCAGTCATCGTTCTCACAACACTGAGGACCAGTCATTCGAAATGACTTCTCCATGCATTTTATGCATTGGTAAAAGCACTATGATGAAAAGTGTGATATGTTTTCAGGTATCTCCTATACTAATAGAGCCACATGCTCACCGGTTTGCCACATGATGTAGGCCTATGGACTGAACAAGAAACCACCAAAAATTTTAACCAGTCATCGTTCTCACAACACTGAGGACCAGTCATTCGAAATGACTTCTCCATGCATTTTATGCATTGGTAAAAGCACTATGATTGAAAAGTGTGATATGTTTTCAGGTATCTCCTATACTAATAGAGCCACATGCTCACCGGTTTGCCACATGATGTAGGCCTATGGACTGAACAAGAAACCACCAAAAATTTTAACCAGTCATCGTTCTCACAACACTGAGGACCAGTCATTCGAAATGACTTCTCCATGCATTTTATGCATTGGTAAAAGCACTATGATGAAAATTGTGATATGTTTTCAGGTATCTCCTATACTAATAGAGCCACATGCTCACCGGTTTGCCACATGATGTAGGCCTATGGACTGAGCAAGAAACCACCAAAAATTTTAACCAGTCATCGTTCTCACAACACTGAGGACCAGTCATTCGAAATGACTTCTCCATGCATTTTATGCATTGGTAAAAGCACTATGATGAAAAGTGTGATATGTTTTCAGGTATCTCCTATACTAATAGAGCCACATGCTCACCGGTTTGCCACATGATGTAGGCCTATGGACTGAACAAGAAACCACCAAAAATTTTAACCAGTCATCGTTCTCACAACACTGAGGACCAGTCATTCGAAATGACTTCTCCATGCATTTTATGCATTGGTAAAAGCACTATGATGAAAAGTGTGATATGTTTTCAGGTATCTCCTATACTAATAAAGCCACATGCCCACCGGTTTGCCACATGATGTAGGCCTATGGACTAAGCAAGAAACCACCAAAAATTTTAACCAGTCATCGTTCTCACAACACTGAGGACCAGTCATTCGAAATGACTTCTCCATGCATTTTATGCATTGGTAAAAGCACTATGATGAAAAGTGTGATATGTTTTCAGGTATCTCCTATACTAATAGAGCCACATGCTCACCGGTTTGCCACATGATGTAGGCCTATGGACTGAACAAGAAACCACCAAAAATTTTAACCAGTCATCGTTCTCACAACACTGAGGACCAGTCATTCGAAATGACTTCTCCATGCATTTTATGCATTGGTAAAAGCACTATGATGAAAAGTGTGATATGTTTTCAGGTATCTCCTATACTAATAGAGCCACATGCTCACCGGTTTGCCACATGATGTAGGCCTATGGACTGAACAAGAAACCACCAAAAATTTTAACCTGTCATCGTTCTCACAACACTGAGGACCAGTCATTCGAAATGACTTCTCCATGCATTTTATGCATTGGTAAAAGCACTATGATGAAAAGTGTGATATGTTTTCAGGTATCTCCTATACTAATAGAGCCACATGCTCACCGGTTTGCCACATGATGTAGGCCTATGGACTGAACAAGAAACCACCAAAAATTTTAACCAGTCATCGTTCTCACAACACTGAGGACCAGTCATTCGAAATGACTTCTCCATGCATTTTATGCATTGGTAAAAGCACTATGATACAATACAATATTAACATAGTAACATAGTAACATAGTTAGTAAGGACGAAAAAAGACATTTGTCCATCCAGTTCAGCCTATATTCCATCATAATAAATACCCAGATCTACGTCCTTCTACAGAACCTAATAATTGTATGATACAATATTGTTCTGCTCCAGGAAGACATCCAGGCCTCTCTTGAACCCCTCGACTGAGTTCGCCATCACCACCTCCTCAGGCAAGCAATTCCAGATTCTCACTGCCCTAACAGTAAAGAATCCTCTTCTATGTTGGTGGAAAAACCTTCTCTCCTCCAGACGCAAAGAATGCCCCCTTGTGCCCGTCACCTTCCTTGGTATAAACAGATCCTCAGCGAGATATTTGTATTGTCCCCTTATATACTTATACATGGTTATTACATCGCCCCTGAGTCGTCTTTTTTCTAGACTAAATAATCCTAATTTCGCTAATCTATCTGGGTATTGTAGTTCTCCCATCCCCTTTATTAATTTTGTTGCCCTCCTTTGTACTCTCTCTACTTCCATTATATCCTTCCTGAGCACCGGTGCCCAAAACTGGACACAGTACTCCATGTGCGGTCTAACTAGGGATTTGTACAGAGGCAGTATAATGCTCTCATCATGTGTATCCAGACCTCTTTTAATGCACCCCATGATCCTGTTTGCCTTGGCAGCTGCTGCCTGGCACTGGCTGCTCCAGGTAAGTTTATCATTAACTAGGATCCCCAAGTCCTTCTCCCTGTCAGATTTACCCAGTGGTTTCCCGTTCAGTGTGTAATGGTGATATTGATTCCCTCTTCCCATGTGTATAACCTTACATTTATCATTGTTAAACCTCATCTGCCACCTTTCAGCCCAAGTTTCCAACTTATCCAGATCCATCTGTAGCAGAATACTATCTTCTCTTGTATTAACTGCTTTACATAGTTTTGTATCATCTGCAAATATCGATATTTTACTGTGTAAACCTTCTACCAGATCATTAATGAATATGTTGAAGAGAACAGGTCCCAATACCGACCCCTGCGGTACCCCACTGGTCACAGCGACCCAGTTAGAGACTATACCATTTACAACCACCCTCTGCTTTCTATCACTTAGCCAGTTACTAACCCATTTACACACATTTTCCCCCAGACCAAGCATTCTCATTTTGTGTACCAACCTCTTGTGCGGCACGGTATCAAACGCTTTGGAAAAATCGAGATATACCACGTCCAATGACTCACCGTGGTCCAGCCTATAGCTTACCTCTTCATAAAAACTGATTAGATTGGTTTGACAGGAGCGATTTCTCATAAACCCATGCTGATATGGAGTTAAACAGTTATTCTCATTGAGATAATCCAGAATAACATCCCTCAGAAACCCTTCAAATATTTTACCAACAATAGAGGTTAGACTTACTGGCCTATAATTTCCAGGTTCACTTTTAGAGCCCTTTTTGAATATTGGCACCACATTTGCTATGCGCCAGTCCTGCGGAACAGACCCTGTCGCTATAGAGTCACTAAAAATAAGAAATAATGGTTTATCTATTACATTACTTAGTTCTCTTAGTACTCGTGGGTGTATGCCATCCGGACCCGGAGATTTATCTATTTTAATCTTATTTAGCCGGTTTCGCACCTCTTCTTGGGTTAGATTGGTGACCCTTAATATAGGGTTTTCATTGTTTCTTGGGATTTCACCTAGCATTTCATTTTCCACCGTGAATACCGTGGAGAAGAAGGTGTTTAATATGTTAGCTTTTTCCTCGTCATCTACAACCATTCTTTCCTCACTATTTTTTAAGGGGCCTACATTTTCAGTTTTTATTCTTTTACTATTGATATAGTTGAAGAAAAGTTTGGGATTAGTTTTACTCTCCTTAGCAATGTGCTTCTCTGTTTCCTTTTTGGCAGCTTTAATTAGTTTTTTAGATAAAGTATTTTTCTCCCTATAGTTTTTTAGAGCTTCAATGGTGCCATCCTGCTTTAGTAGTGCAAATGCTTTCTTTTTACTGTTAATTGCCTGTCTTACTTCTTTGTTTAGCCACATTGGGTTTTTCCTATTTCTAGTCCTTTTATTCCCACAAGGTATAAACCGCTTACACTGCCTATTTAGGATGTTCTTAAACATTTCCCATTTATTATCTGTATTCTCATTTCTGAGGATATTGTCCCAGTCTACCAGATTAAGGGCATCTCTAAGCTGTTCAAACTTTGCCTTCCTAAAGTTCAATGTTTTTGTGACTCCCTGACAAGTCCCCCTAGTGAAAGACAGGTGAAACTGTACAATATTGTGGTCGCTATTTCCTAGATGCCCGACCACCTGCAGATTTGTTATTCTGTCAGGTCTATTAGATAGTATTAGGTCTAAAAGTGCTGCTCCTCTGGTTGGATTCTGCACCAATTGTGAAAGATAATTTTTCTTGGTTATTAGCAGAAACCTGTTGCCTTTATGGGTTTCACAGGTTTCTGTTTCCCAGTTAATATCCGGGTAGTTAAAGTCCCCCATAACCAGGACCTCATTATGGGTTGCAGCTTCATCTATCTGCTTTAGAAGTAGACTTTCCATGCTTTCTGTTATATTTGGGGGTTTGTAACAGACCCCAATGAGAATTTTGTTACCATTTTTCCCTCCATGAATTTCAACCCATATGGACTCGACATCCTCATTCCCTTCGCTAATATCCTCCCTTAAAGTGGACTTTAGACAAGACTTTACATAGAGACAAACCCCTCCTCCTCTCCGATTTTTACGATCCTTTCTAAACAGACTGTAACCCTGTAAGTTAACTGCCCAGTCATAGCTTTCATCTAACCATGTCTCGGTTATTCCCACTATGTCAAAGTTACCTGTAGATATTTCTGCTTCTAGTTCTTCCATCTTGTTTGTCAGGCTTCTGGCGTTTGCGAGCATGCAGTTTAGAGGATTTTGTTTTGTTCCAATCTCCTCACTGTGGATTGTTTTAGAAATGTTCTTACCTCCCTTCAGAGTATGTTTTCCTGGGTCGTCTTTGTTCGAGTCTAATGTTTTTCTTCCCGTCCCCTCTTCTTCTAGTTTAAGTGATGAAAAGTGTGATATGTTTTCAGGTATCTCCTATACTAATAGAGCCACATGCTCACCGGTTTGCCACATGATGTAGGCCTATGGACTGAACAAGAAACCACCAAAAATTTTAACCAGTCATCGTTCTCACAACACTGAGGACCAGTCATTCGAAATGACTTCTCCATGCATTTTATGCATTGGTAAAAGCACTATGATGAAAAGTGTGATATGTTTTCAGGTATCTCCTATACTAATAGAGCCACATGCTCACCGGTTTGCCACATGATGTAGGCCTATGGACTGAACAAGAAACCACCAAAAATTTTAACCAGTCATCGTTCTCACAACACTGAGGACCAGTCATTCGAAATGACTTCTCCATGCATTTTATGCATTGGTAAAAGCACTATGATTGAAAAGTGTGATATGCTTTCAGGTATCTCCTATACTAATAGAGCCACATGCTCACCGGTTTGCCACATGATGTAGGCCTATGGACTGAACAAGAAACCACCAAAAATTTTAACCAGTCATCGTTCTCACAACACTGAGGACCAGTCATTCGAAATGACTTCTCCATGCATTTTATGCATTGGTAAAAGCACTATGATGAAAATTGTGATGTTTTCAGGTATCTCCTATACTAATAGAGCCACATGCTCACCGGTTTGCCACATGATGTAGGCCTATGGACTGAGCAAGAAACCACCAAAAATTTTAACCAGTCATCGTTCTCACAACACTGAGGACCAGTCATTCGAAATGACTTCTCCATGCATTTTATGCATTGGTAAAAGCACTATGATGAAAAGTGTGATATGTTTTCAGGTATCTCCTATACTAATAGAGCCACATGCTCACCGGTTTGCCACATGATGTAGGCCTATGGACTGAACAAGAAACCACCAAAAATTTTAACCAGTCATCGTTCTCACAACACTGAGGACCAGTCATTCGAAATGACTTCTCCATGCATTTTATGCATTGGTAAAAGCACTATGATGAAAAGTGTGATATGTTTTCAGGTATCTCCTATACTAATAGAGCCACATGCTCACCGGTTTGCCACATGATGTAGGCCTATGGACTGAGCAAGAAACCACCAAAAATTTTAACCAGTCATCGTTCTCACAACACTGAGGACCAGTCATTCGAAATGACTTCTCCATGCATTTTATGCATTGGTAAAAGCACTATGATGAAAAGTGTGATATGTTTTCAGGTATCTCCTATACTAATAGAGCCACATGCTCACCGGTTTGCCACATGATGTAGGCCTATGGCCTGAACAAGAAACCACCAAAAATTTTAACCAGTCATCGTTCTCACAACACTGAGGACCAGTCATTCGAAATGACTTCTCCATGCATTTTATGCATTGGTAAAAGCACTATGATGAAAAGTGTGATATGTTTTCAGGTATCTCCTATACTAATAGAGCCACATGCTCACCGGTTTGCCACATGATGTAGGCCTATGGACTGAACAAGAAACCACCAAAAATTTTAACCAGTCATCGTTCTCACAACACTGAGGACCAGTCATTCGAAATGACTTCTCCATGCATTTTATGCATTGGTAAAAGCACTATGATGAAAAGTGTGATATGTTTTCAGGTATCTCCTATACTAATAGAGCCACATGCTCACCGGTTTGCCACATGATGTAGGCCTATGGCCTGAACAAGAAACCACCAAAAATTTTAACCAGTCATCGTTCTCACAACACTGAGGACCAGTCATTCGAAATGACTTCTCCATGCATTTTATGCATTGGTAAAAGCACTATGATGAAAAGTGTGATATGTTTTCAGGTATCTCCTATACTAATAGAGCCACATGCTCACCGGTTTGCCACATGATGTAGGCCTATGGACTGAACAAGAAACCACCAAAAATTTTAACCAGTCATCGTTCTCACAACACTGAGGACCAGTCATTCGAAATGACTTCTCCATGCATTTTATGCATTGGTAAAAGCACTATGATGAAAAGTGTGATATGTTTTCAGGTATCTCCTATACTAATAGAGCCACATGCTCACCGGTTTGCCACATGATGTAGGCCTATGGACTGAACAAGAAACCACCAAAAATTTTAACCAGTCATCGTTCTCACGACACTGAGGACCAGTCATTCGAAATGACTTCTCCATGCATTTTATGCATTGGTAAAAGCACTATGATGAAAAGTGTGATATGTTTTCAGGTATCTCCTATACTAATAGAGCCACATGCTCACCGGTTTGCCACATGATGTAGGCCTATGGACTGAACAAGAAAGCACCAAAAATATTAACCAGTCATCGTTCTCACAACACTGAGGACCAGTCATTCGAAATGACTTCTCCATGCATTTTATGCATTGGTAAAAGCACTATGATGAAAAGTGTGATATGTTTTCAGGTATCTCCTATACTAATAGAGCCACATGCTCACCGGTTTGCCACATGATGTAGGCCTATGGACTGAACAAGAAACCACCAAAAATTTTAACCAGTCATCGTTCTCACAACACTGAGGACCAGTCATTCGAAATGACTTCTCCATGCATTTTATGCATTGGTAAAAGCACTATGATGAAAAGTGTGATATGTTTTCAGGTATCTCCTATACTAATAGAGCCACATGCTCACCGGTTTGCCACATGATGTAGGCCTATGGACTGAACAAGAAACCACCAAAAATTTTAACCAGTCATCGTTCTCACAACACTGAGGACCAGTCATTCGAAATGACTTCTCCATGCATTTTATGCATTGGTAAAAGCACTATGATGAAAAGTGTGATATGTTTTCAGGTATCTCCTATACTAATAGAGCCACATGCTCACCGGTTTGCCACATGATGTAGGCCTATGGACTGAACAAGAAACCACCAAAAATTTTAACCAGTCATCGTTCTCACAACACTGAGGACCAGTCATTCGAAATGACTTCTCCATGCATTTTATGCATTGGTAAAAGCACTATGATGAAAAGTGTGATATGTTTTCAGGTATCTCCTATACTAATAGAGCCACATGCTCACCGGTTTGCCACATGATGTAGGCCTATGGACTGAACAAGAAACCACCAAAAATTTTAACCAGTCATTGTTCTCACAACACTGAGGACCAGTCATTCGAAATGACTTCTCCATGCATTTTATGCATTGGTAAAAGCACTATGATGAAAAGTGTGATATGTTTTCAGGTATCTCCTATACTAATAGAGCCACATGCTCACCGGTTTGCCACATGATGTAGGCCTATGGACTGAACAAGAAACCACCAAAAATTTTAACCAGTCATCGTTCTCACAACACTGAGGACCAGTCATTCGAAATGACTTCTCCATGCATTTTATGCATTGGTAAAAGCACTATGATGAAAAGTGTGATATGTTTTCAGGTATCTCCTATACTAATAGAGCCACATGCTCACCGGTTTGCCACATGATGTAGGCCAATGGACTGAACAAGAAACCACCAAAAATTTTAACCAGTCATCGTTCTCACAACACTGAGGACCAGTCATTCAAAATGACTTCTCCATGCATTTTATGCATTGGTAAAAGCACTATGATGAAAAGTGTGATATGTTTTCAGGTATCTCCTATACTAATAGAGCCACATGCTCACCGGTTTGCCACATGATGTAGGCCTATGGACTGAACAAGAAACCACCAAAAATTTTAACCAGTCATCGTTCTCACAACACTGAGGACCAGTCATTCGAAATGACTTCTCCATGCATTTTATGGATTGGTAAAAGCACTATGATGAAAAGTGTGATATGTTTTCAGGTATCTCCTATACTAATAGAGCCACATGCTCACCGGTTTGCCACATGATGTAGGCCTATGGACTGAACAAGAAACCACCAAAAATTTTAACCAGTCATCGTTCTCACAACACTGAGGACCAGTCATTCGAAATGACTTCTCCATGCATTTTATGCATTGGTAAAAGCACTATGATGAAAAGTGTGATATGTTTTCAGGTATCTCCTATACTAATAGAGCCACATGCTCACCGGTTTGCCACATGATGTAGGCCTATGGACTGAACAAGAAACCACCAAAAATTTTAACCAGTCATCGTTCTCACAACACTGAGGACCAGTCATTCGAAATTACTTCTCCATGCATTTTATGCATTGGTAAAAGCACTATGATGAAAAGTGTGATATGTTTTCAGGTATCTCCTATACTAATAGAGCCACATGCTCACCGGTTTGCCACATGATGTAGGCCTATGGCCTGAACAAGAAACCACCAAAAATTTTAACCAGTCATCGTTCTCACAACACTGAGGACCAGTCATTCGAAATGACTTCTCCATGCATTTTATGCATTGGTAAAAGCACTATGATGAAAAGTGTGATATGTTTTCAGGTATCTCCTATACTAATAGAGCCACATGCTCACCGGTTTGCCACATGATGTAGGCCTATGGACTGAACAAGAAACCACCAAAAATTTTAACCAGTCATCGTTCTCACAACACTGAGGACCAGTCATTCGAAATGACTTCTCCATGCATTTTATGCATTGGTAAAAGCACTATGATGAAAAGTGTGATATGTTTTCAGGTATCTCCTATACTAATAGAGCCACATGCTCACCGGTTTGCCACATGATGTAGGCCTATGGACTGAACAAGAAACCACCAAAAATTTTATCCAGTCATCGTTCTCACAACACTGAGGACCAGTCATTCGAAATGACTTCTCCATGCATTTTATGCATTGGTAAAAGCACTATGATGAAAAGTGTGATATGTTTTCAGGTATCTCCTATACTAATAGAGCCACATGCTCACCGGTTTGCCACATGATGTAGGCCTATGGACTGAACAAGAAACCACCAAAAATTTTAACCAGTCATCGTTCTCACAACACTGAGGACCAGTCATTCGAAATGACTTCTCCATGCATTTTATGCATTGGTAAAAGCACTATGATGAAAAGTGTGATGTGTTTTCAGGTATCTCCTATACTAATAGAGCCACATGCTCACCGGTTTGCCACATGATGTAGGCCTATGGACTGAACAAGAAACCACCAAAAATTTTAACCAGTCATCGTTCTCACAACACTGAGGACCATTCATTCGAAATGACTTCTCCATGCATTTTATGCATTGGTAAAAGCACTATGATGAAAAGTGTGATATGTTTTCAGGTATCTCCTATACTAATAGAGCCACATGCTCACCGGTTTGCCACATGATGTAGGCCTATGGCCTGAACAAGAAACCACCAAAAATTTTAACCAGTCATCGTTCTCACAACACTGAGGACCAGTCATTCGAAATGACTTCTCCATGCATTTTATGCATTGGTAAAAGCACTATGATGAAAAGTGTGATATGTTTTCAGGTATCTCCTATACTAATAGAGCCACATGCTCACCGGTTTGCCACATGATGTAGGCCTATGGACTGAACAAGAAACCACCAAAAATTTTAACCAGTCATCGTTCTCACAACACTGAGGACCAGTCATTCGAAATGACTTCTCCATGCATTTTATGCATTGGTAAAAGCACTATGATGAAATGTGTGATATGTTTTCAGGTATCTCCTATACTAATAGAGCCACATGCTCACCGGTTTGCCACATGATGTAGGCCTATGGACTGAACAAGAAACCACCAAAAATTTTAACCAGTCATCGTTCTCACAACACTGAGGACCAGTCATTCGAAATGACTTCTCCATGCATTTTATGCATTGGTAAAAGCACTATGATGAAAAGTGTGATATGTTTTCAGGTATCTCCTATACTAATAGAGCCACATGCTCACCGGTTTGCCACATGATGTAGGCCTATGGACTGAACAAGAAACCACCAAAAATTTTAACCAGTCATCGTTCTCACAACACTGAGGACCAGTCATTCGAAATGACTTCTCCATGCATTTTATGCATTGGTAAAAGCACTATGATTGAAAAGTGTGATATGTTTTCAGGTATCTCCTATACTAATAGAGCCACATGCTCACCGGTTTGCCACATGATGTAGGCCTATGGACTGAACAAGAAACCACCAAAAATTTTAACCAGTCATCGTTCTCACAACACTGAGGACCAGTCATTCGAAATGACTTCTCCATGCATTTTATGCATTGGTAAAAGCACTATGATGAAAATTGTGATATGTTTTCAGGTATCTCCTATACTAATAGAGCCACATGCTCACCGGTTTGCCACATGATGTAGGCCTATGGACTGAGCAAGAAACCACCAAAAATTTTAACCAGTCATCGTTCTCACAACACTGAGGACCAGTCATTCGAAATGACTTCTCCATGCATTTTATGCATTGGTAAAAGCACTATGATGAAAAGTGTGATATGTTTTCAGGTATCTCCTATACTAATAGAGCCACATGCTCACCGGTTTGCCACATGATGTAGGCCTATGGACTGAACAAGAAACCACCAAAAATTTTAACCAGTCATCGTTCTCACAACACTGAGGACCAGTCATTCGAAATGACTTCTCCATGCATTTTATGCATTGGTAAAAGCACTATGATGAAAAGTGTGATATGTTTTCAGGTATCTCCTATACTAATAGAGCCACATGCCCACCGGTTTGCCACATGATGTAGGCCTATTTACTGAGCAAGAAACCACCAAAAATTTTAACCAGTCATCGTTCTCACAACACTGAGGACCAGTCATTCGAAATGACTTCTCCATGCATTTTATGCATTGGTAAAAGCACTATGATGAAAAGTGTGATATGTTTTCAGGTATCTCCTATACTAATAGAGCCACATGCTCACCGGTTTGCCACATGATGTAGGCCTATGGACTGAACAAGAAACCACCAAAAATTTTAACCAGTCATCGTTCTCACAACACTGAGGACCAGTCATTCGAAATGACTTCTCCATGCATTTTATGCATTGGTAAAAGCACTATGATGAAAAGTGTGATATGTTTTCAGGTATCTCCTATACTAATAGAGCCACATGCTCACCGGTTTGCCACATGATGTAGGCCTATGGACTGAACAAGAAACCACCAAAAATTTTAACCAGTCATCGTTCTCACAACACTGAGGACCAGTCATTCGAAATGACTTCTCCATGCATTTTATGCATTGGTAAAAGCACTATGATGAAAAGTGTGATATGTTTTCAGGTATCTCCTATACTAATAGAGCCACATGCTCACCGGTTTGCCACATGATGTAGGCCTATGGACTGAACAAGAAACCACCAAAAATTTTAACCAGTCATCGTTCTCACAACACTGAGG
Source organism: Ranitomeya imitator (assembly GCF_032444005.1). Lineage (NCBI taxonomy): Eukaryota > Metazoa > Chordata > Amphibia > Anura > Dendrobatidae > Ranitomeya > Ranitomeya imitator. The sequence continues at coordinate 4,484 of NW_027193346.1, read as the reverse complement.
ACCAGTCATTCGAAATGACTTCTCCATGCATTTTATGCATTGGTAAAAGCACTATGATGAAAAGTGTGATATGTTTTCAGGTATCTCCTATACTAATAGAGCCACATGCTCACCGGTTTGCCACATGATGTAGGCCTATGGACTGAACAAGAAACCACCAAAAATTTTAACCAGTCATCGTTCTCACAACACTGAGGACCAGTCATTCGAAATGACTTCTCCATGCATTTTATGCATTGGTAAAAGCACTATGATTGAAAAGTGTGATATGTTTTCAGGTATCTCCTATACTAATAGAGCCACATGCTCACCGGTTTGCCACATGATGTAGGCCTATGGACTGAACAAGAAACCACCAAAAATTTTAACCAGTCATCGTTCTCACAACACTGAGGACCAGTCATTCGAAATTACTTCTCCATGCATTTTATGCATTGGTAAAAGCACTATGATGAAAAGTGTGATATGTTTTCAGGTATCTCCTATACTAATAGAGCCACATGCTCACCGGTTTGCCACATGATGTAGGCCTATGGCCTGAACAAGAAACCACCAAAAATTTTAACCAGTCATCGTTCTCACAACACTGAGGACCAGTCATTCGAAATGACTTCTCCATGCATTTTATGCATTGGTAAAAGCACTATGATGAAAAGTGTGATATGTTTTCAGGTATCTCCTATACTAATAGAGCCACATGCTCACCGGTTTGCCACATGATGTAGGCCTATGGACTGAACAAGAAACCACCAAAAATTTTAACCAGTCATCGTTCTCACAACACTGAGGACCAGTCATTCGAAATGACTTCTCCATGCATTTTATGCATTGGTAAAAGCACTATGATGAAAAGTGTGATATGTTTTCAGGTATCTCCTATACTAATAGAGCCACATGCTCACCGGTTTGCCACATGATGTAGGCCTATGGACTGAACAAGAAACCACCAAAAATTTTATCCAGTCATCGTTCTCACAACACTGAGGACCAGTCATTCGAAATGACTTCTCCATGCATTTTATGCATTGGTAAAAGCACTATGATGAAAAGTGTGATATGTTTTCAGGTATCTCCTATACTAATAGAGCCACATGCTCACCGGTTTGCCACATGATGTAGGCCTATGGACTGAACAAGAAACCACCAAAAATTTTAACCAGTCATCGTTCTCACAACACTGAGGACCAGTCATTCGAAATGACTTCTCCATGCATTTTATGCATTGGTAAAAGCACTATGATGAAAAGTGTGATGTGTTTTCAGGTATCTCCTATACTAATAGAGCCACATGCTCACCGGTTTGCCACATGATGTAGGCCTATGGACTGAACAAGAAACCACCAAAAATTTTAACCAGTCATCGTTCTCACAACACTGAGGACCATTCATTCGAAATGACTTCTCCATGCATTTTATGCATTGGTAAAAGCACTATGATGAAAAGTGTGATATGTTTTCAGGTATCTCCTATACTAATAGAGCCACATGCTCACCGGTTTGCCACATGATGTAGGCCTATGGCCTGAACAAGAAACCACCAAAAATTTTAACCAGTCATCGTTCTCACAACACTAAGGACCAGTCATTCGAAATGACTTCTCCATGCATTTTATGCATTGGTAAAAGCACTATGATGAAAAGTGTGATATGTTTTCAGGTATCTCCTATACTAATAGAGCCACATGCTCACCGGTTTGCCACATGATGTAGGCCTATGGACTGAACAAGAAACCACCAAAAATTTTAACCAGTCATCGTTCTCACAACACTGAGGACCAGTCATTCGAAATGACTTCTCCATGCATTTTATGCATTGGTAAAAGCACTATGATGAAATGTGTGATATGTTTTCAGGTATCTCCTATACTAATAGAGCCACATGCTCACCGGTTTGCCACATGATGTAGGCCTATGGACTGAACAAGAAACCACCAAAAATTTTAACCAGTCATCGTTCTCACAACACTGAGGACCAGTCATTCGAAATGACTTCTCCATGCATTTTATGCATTGGTAAAAGCACTATGATGAAAAGTGTGATATGTTTTCAGGTATCTCCTATACTAATAGAGCCACATGCTCACCGGTTTGCCACATGATGTAGGCCTATGGACTGAACAAGAAACCACCAAAAATTTTAACCAGTCATCGTTCTCACAACACTGAGGACCAGTCATTCGAAATGACTTCTCCATGCATTTTATGCATTGGTAAAAGCACTATGATTGAAAAGTGTGATATGTTTTCAGGTATCTCCTATACTAATAGAGCCACATGCTCACCGGTTTGCCACATGATGTAGGCCTATGGACTGAACAAGAAACCACCAAAAATTTTAACCAGTCATCGTTCTCACAACACTGAGGACCAGTCATTCGAAATGACTTCTCCATGCATTTTATGCATTGGTAAAAGCACTATGATGAAAATTGTGATATGTTTTCAGGTATCTCCTATACTAATAGAGCCACATGCTCACCGGTTTGCCACATGATGTAGGCCTATGGACTGAGCAAGAAACCACCAAAAATTTTAACCAGTCATCGTTCTCACAACACTGAGGACCAGTCATTCGAAATGACTTCTCCATGCATTTTATGCATTGGTAAAAGCACTATGATGAAAAGTGTGATATGTTTTCAGGTATCTCCTATACTAATAGAGCCACATGCTCACCGGTTTGCCACATGATGTAGGCCTATGGACTGAACAAGAAACCACCAAAAATTTTAACCAGTCATCGTTCTCACAACACTGAGGACCAGTCATTCGAAATGACTTCTCCATGCATTTTATGCATTGGTAAAAGCACTATGATGAAAAGTGTGATATGTTTTCAGGTATCTCCTATACTAATAGAGCCACATGCCCACCGGTTTGCCACATGATGTAGGCCTATGGACTGAGCAAGAAACCACCAAAAATTTTAACCAGTCATCGTTCTCACAACACTGAGGACCAGTCATTCGAAATGACTTCTCCATGCATTTTATGCATTGGTAAAAGCACTATGATGAAAAGTGTGATATGTTTTCAGGTATCTCCTATACTAATAGAGCCACATGCTCACCGGTTTGCCACATGATGTAGGCCTATGGACTGAACAAGAAACCACCAAAAATTTTAACCAGTCATCGTTCTCACAACACTGAGGACCAGTCATTCGAAATGACTTCTCCATGCATTTTATGCATTGGTAAAAGCACTATGATGAAAAGTGTGATATGTTTTCAGGTATCTCCTATACTAATAGAGCCACATGCTCACCGGTTTGCCACATGATGTAGGCCTATGGACTGAACAAGAAACCACCAAAAATTTTAACCAGTCATCGTTCTCACAACACTGAGGACCAGTCATTCGAAATGACTTCTCCATGCATTTTATGCATTGGTAAAAGCACTATGATGAAAAGTGTGATATGTTTTCAGGTATCTCCTATACTAATAGAGCCACATGCTCACCGGTTTGCCACATGATGTAGGCCTATGGACTGAACAAGAAACCACCAAAAATTTTAACCAGTCATCGTTCTCACAACACTGAGGACCAGTCATTCGAAATGACTTCTCCATGCATTTTATGCATTGGTAAAAGCACTATGATGAAAAGTGTGATATGTTTTCAGGTATCTCCTATACTAATAGAGCCACATGCTCACCGGTTTGCCACATGATGTAGGCCTATGGACTGAACAAGAAACCACCAAAAATTTTAACCAGTCATCGTTCTCACAACACTGAGGACCAGTCATTCGAAATGACTTCTCCATGCATTTTATGCATTGGTAAAAGCACTATGATTGAAAAGTGTGATATGTTTTCAGGTATCTCCTATACTAATAGAGCCACATGCTCACCGGTTTGCCACATGATGTAGGCCTATGGACTGAACAAGAAACCACCAAAAATTTTAACCAGTCATCGTTCTCACAACACTGAGGACCAGTCATTCGAAATGACTTCTCCATGCATTTTATGCATTGGTAAAAGCACTATGATGAAAATTGTGATGTTTTCAGGTATCTCCTATACTAATAGAGCCACATGCTCACCGGTTTGCCACATGATGTAGGCCTATGGACTGAGCAAGAAACCACCAAAAATTTTAACCAGTCATCGTTCTCACAACACTGAGGACCAGTCATTCGAAATGACTTCTCCATGCATTTTATGCATTGGTAAAAGCACTATGATGAAAAGTGTGATATGTTTTCAGGTATCTCCTATACTAATAGAGCCACATGCTCACCGGTTTGCCACATGATGTAGGCCTATGGACTGAACAAGAAACCACCAAAAATTTTAACCAGTCATCGTTCTCACAACACTGAGGACCAGTCATTCGAAATGACTTCTCCATGCATTTTATGCATTGGTAAAAGCACTATGATGAAAAGTGTGATATGTTTTCAGGTATCTCCTATACTAATAGAGCCACATGCTCACCGGTTTGCCACATGATGTAGGCCTATGGACTGAGCA
>NW_027193345.1:0-22830 GCF_032444005.1 Ranitomeya imitator | reverse complement strand
ATAGTGCTTTTACCAATGCATAAAATGCATGGAGAAGTCATTTCGAATGACTGGTCCTCAGTGTTGTGAGAACGATGACTGGTTAAAATTTTTGGTGGTTTCTTGTTCAGTCCATAGGCCTACATCATGTGGCAAACCGGTGAGCATGTGGCTCTATTAGTATAGGAGATACCTGAAAACATATCACACTTTTCATCATAGTGCTTTTACCAATGCATAAAATGCATGGAGAAGTCATTTCGAATGACTGGTCCTCAGTGTTGTGAGAACGATGACTGGTTAAAATTTTTGGTGGTTTCTTGTTCAGTCCATAGGCCTACATCATGTGGCAAACCGGTGAGCATGTGGCTCTATTAGTATAGGAGATACCTGAAAACATATCACACTTTTCATCATAGTGCTTTTACCAATGCATAAAATGCATGGAGAAGTCATTTCGAATGACTGGTCCTCAGTGTTGTGAGAACGATGACTGGTTAAAATTTTTGGTGGTTTCTTGTTCAGTCCATAGGCCTACATCATGTGGCAAACCGGTGAGCATGTGGCTCTATTAGTATAGGAGATACCTGAAAACATATCACACTTTTCATCATAGTGCTTTTACCAATGCATAAAATGCATGGAGAAGTCATTTCGAATGACTGGTCCTCAGTGTTGTGAGAACGATGACTGGTTAAAATTTTTGGTGGTTTCTTGTTCAGTCCATAGGCCTACATCATGTGGCAAACCGGTGAGCATGTGGCTCTATTAGTATAGGAGATACCTGAAAACATATCACACTTTTCATCATAGTGCTTTTACCAATGCATAAAATGCATGGAGAAGTCATTTCGAATGACTGGTCCTCAGTGTTGTGAGAACGATGACTGGTTAAAATTTTTGGTGGTTTCTTGTTCAGTCCATAGGCCTACATCATGTGGCAAACCGGTGAGCATGTGGCTCTATTAGTATAGGAGATACCTGAAAACATATCACACTTTTCATCATAGTGCTTTTACCAATGCATAAAATGCATGGAGAAGTCATTTCGAATGACTGGTCCTCAGTGTTGTGAGAACGATGACTGGTTAAAATTTTTGGTGGTTTCTTGTTCAGTCCATAGGCCTACATCATGTGGCAAACCGGTGAGCATGTGGCTCTATTAGTATAGGAGATACCTGAAAACATATCACACTTTTCATCATAGTGCTTTTACCAATGCATAAAATGCATGGAGAAGTCATTTCGAATGACTGGTCCTCAGTGTTGTGAGAACGATGACTGGTTAAAATTTTTGGTGGTTTCTTGTTCAGTCCATAGGCCTACATCATGTGGCAAACCGGTGAGCATGTGGCTCTATTAGTATAGGAGATACCTGAAAACATATCACACTTTTCATCATAGTGCTTTTACCAATGCATAAAATGCATGGAGAAGTCATTTCGAATGACTGGTCCTCAGTGTTGTGAGAACGATGACTGGTTAAAATTTTTGGTGGTTTCTTGTTCAGTCCATAGGCCTACATCATGTGGCAAACCGGTGAGCATGTGGCTCTATTAGTATAGGAGATACCTGAAAACATATCACACTTTTCATCATAGTGCTTTTACCAATGCATAAAATGCATGGAGAAGTCATTTCGAATGACTGGTCCTCAGTGTTGTGAGAACGATGACTGGTTAAAATTTTTGGTGGTTTCTTGTTCAGTCCATAGGCCTACATCATGTGGCAAACCGGTGAGCATGTGGCTCTATTAGTATAGGAGATACCTGAAAACATATCACACTTTTCATCATAGTGCTTTTACCAATGCATAAAATGCATGGAGAAGTCATTTCGAATGACTGGTCCTCAGTGTTGTGAGAACGATGACTGGTTAAAATTTTTGGTGGTTTCTTGTTCAGTCCATAGGCCTACATCATGTGGCAAACCGGTGAGCATGTGGCTCTATTAGTATAGGAGATACCTGAAAACATATCACACTTTTCATCATAGTGCTTTTACCAATGCATAAAATGCATGGAGAAGTCATTTCGAATGACTGGTCCTCAGTGTTGTGAGAACGATGACTGGTTAAAATTTTTGGTGGTTTCTTGTTCAGTCCATAGGCCTACATCATGTGGCAAACCGGTGAGCATGTGGCTCTATTAGTATAGGAGATACCTGAAAACATATCACACTTTTCATCATAGTGCTTTTACCAATGCATAAAATGCATGGAGAAGTCATTTCGAATGACTGGTCCTCAGTGTTGTGAGAACGATGACTGGTTAAAATTTTTGGTGGTTTCTTGTTCAGTCCATAGGCCTACATCATGTGGCAAACCGGTGAGCATGTGGCTCTATTAGTATAGGAGATACCTGAAAACATATCACACTTTTCATCATAGTGCTTTTACCAATGCATAAAATGCATGGAGAAGTCATTTCGAATGACTGGTCCTCAGTGTTGTGAGAACGATGACTGGTTAAAATTTTTGGTGGTTTCTTGTTCAGTCCATAGGCCTACATCATGTGGCAAACCGGTGAGCATGTGGCTCTATTAGTATAGGAGATACCTGAAAACATATCACACTTTTCATCATAGTGCTTTTACCAATGCATAAAATGCATGGAGAAGTCATTTCGAATGACTGGTCCTCAGTGTTGTGAGAACGATGACTGGTTAAAATTTTTGGTGGTTTCTTGTTCAGTCCATAGGCCTACATCATGTGGCAAACCGGTGAGCATGTGGCTCTATTAGTATAGGAGATACCTGAAAACATATCACACTTTTCATCATAGTGCTTTTACCAATGCATAAAATGCATGGAGAAGTCATTTCGAATGACTGGTCCTCAGTGTTGTGAGAACGATGACTGGTTAAAATTTTTGGTGGTTTCTTGTTCAGTCCATAGGCCTACATCATGTGGCAAACCGGTGAGCATGTGGCTCTATTAGTATAGGAGATACCTGAAAACATATCACACTTTTCATCATAGTGCTTTTACCAATGCATAAAATGCATGGAGAAGTCATTTCGAATGACTGGTCCTCAGTGTTGTGAGAACGATGACTGGTTAAAATTTTTGGTGGTTTCTTGTTCAGTCCATAGGCCTACATCATGTGGCAAACCGGTGAGCATGTGGCTCTATTAGTATAGGAGATACCTGAAAACATATCACACTTTTCATCATAGTGCTTTTACCAATGCATAAAATGCATGGAGAAGTCATTTCGAATGACTGGTCCTCAGTGTTGTGAGAACGATGACTGGTTAAAATTTTTGGTGGTTTCTTGTTCAGTCCATAGGCCTACATCATGTGGCAAACCGGTGAGCATGTGGCTCTATTAGTATAGGAGATACCTGAAAACATATCACACTTTTCATCATAGTGCTTTTACCAATGCATAAAATGCATGGAGAAGTCATTTCGAATGACTGGTCCTCAGTGTTGTGAGAACGATGACTGGTTAAAATTTTTGGTGGTTTCTTGTTCAGTCCATAGGCCTACATCATGTGGCAAACCGGTGAGCATGTGGCTCTATTAGTATAGGAGATACCTGAAAACATATCACACTTTTCATCATAGTGCTTTTACCAATGCATAAAATGCATGGAGAAGTCATTTCGAATGACTGGTCCTCAGTGTTGTGAGAACGATGACTGGTTAAAATTTTTGGTGGTTTCTTGTTCAGTCCATAGGCCTACATCATGTGGCAAACCGGTGAGCATGTGGCTCTATTAGTATAGGAGATACCTGAAAACATATCACACTTTTCATCATAGTGCTTTTACCAATGCATAAAATGCATGGAGAAGTCATTTCGAATGACTGGTCCTCAGTGTTGTGAGAACGATGACTGGTTAAAATTTTTGGTGGTTTCTTGTTCAGTCCATAGGCCTACATCATGTGGCAAACCGGTGAGCATGTGGCTCTATTAGTATAGGAGATACCTGAAAACATATCACACTTTTCATCATAGTGCTTTTACCAATGCATAAAATGCATGGAGAAGTCATTTCGAATGACTGGTCCTCAGTGTTGTGAGAACGATGACTGGTTAAAATTTTTGGTGGTTTCTTGTTCAGTCCATAGGCCTATCTCATCATGTGGCAAACCGGTGAGCATGTGGCTCTATTAGTATAGGAGATACCTGAAAACATATCACACTTTTCATCATAGTGCTTTTACCAATGCATAAAATGCATGGAGAAGTCATTTCGAATGACTGGTCCTCAGTGTTGTGAGAACGATGACTGGTTAAAATTTTTGGTGGTTTCTTGTTCAGTCCATAGGCCTACATCATGTGGCAAACCGGTGAGCATGTGGCTCTATTAGTATAGGAGATACCTGAAAACATATCACACTTTTCATCATAGTGCTTTTACCAATGCATAAAATGCATGGAGAAGTCATTTCGAATGACTGGTCCTCAGTGTTGTGAGAACGATGACTGGTTAAAATTTTTGGTGGTTTCTTGTTCAGTCCATAGGCCTACATCATGTGGCAAACCGGTGAGCATGTGGCTCTATTAGTATAGGAGATACCTGAAAACATATCACACTTTTCATCATAGTGCTTTTACCAATGCATAAAATGCATGGAGAAGTCATTTCGAATGACTGGTCCTCAGTGTTGTGAGAACGATGACTGGTTAAAATTTTTGGTGGTTTCTTGTTCAGTCCATAGGCCTACATCATGTGGCAAACCGGTGAGCATGTGGCTCTATTAGTATAGGAGATACCTGAAAACATATCACACTTTTCATCATAGTGCTTTTACCAATGCATAAAATGCATGGAGAAGTCATTTCGAATGACTGGTCCTCAGTGTTGTGAGAACGATGACTGGTTAAAATTTTTGGTGGTTTCTTGTTCAGTCCATAGGCCTACATCATGTGGCAAACCGGTGAGCATGTGGCTCTATTAGTATAGGAGATACCTGAAAACATATCACACTTTTCATCATAGTGCTTTTACCAATGCATAAAATGCATGGAGAAGTCATTTCGAATGACTGGTCCTCAGTGTTGTGAGAACGATGACTGGTTAAAATTTTTGGTGGTTTCTTGTTCAGTCCATAGGCCTACATCATGTGGCAAACCGGTGAGCATGTGGCTCTATTAGTATAGGAGATACCTGAAAACATATCACACTTTTCATCATAGTGCTTTTACCAATGCATAAAATGCATGGAGAAGTCATTTCGAATGACTGGTCCTCAGTGTTGTGAGAACGATGACTGGTTAAAATTTTTGGTGGTTTCTTGTTCAGTCCATAGGCCTACATCATGTGGCAAACCGGTGAGCATGTGGCTCTATTAGTATAGGAGATACCTGAAAACATATCACACTTTTCATCATAGTGCTTTTACCAATGCATAAAATGCATGGAGAAGTCATTTCGAATGACTGGTCCTCAGTGTTGTGAGAACGATGACTGGTTAAAATTTTTGGTGGTTTCTTGTTCAGTCCATAGGCCTACATCATGTGGCAAACCGGTGAGCATGTGGCTCTATTAGTATAGGAGATACCTGAAAACATATCACACTTTTCATCATAGTGCTTTTACCAATGCATAAAATGCATGGAGAAGTCATTTCGAATGACTGGTCCTCAGTGTTGTGAGAACGATGACTGGTTAAAATTTTTGGTGGTTTCTTGTTCAGTCCATAGGCCTACATCATGTGGCAAACCGGTGAGCATGTGGCTCTATTAGTATAGGAGATACCTGAAAACATATCACACTTTTCATCATAGTGCTTTTACCAATGCATAAAATGCATGGAGAAGTCATTTCGAATGACTGGTCCTCAGTGTTGTGAGAACGATGACTGGTTAAAATTTTTGGTGGTTTCTTGTTCAGTCCATAGGCCTACATCATGTGGCAAACCGGTGAGCATGTGGCTCTATTAGTATAGGAGATACCTGAAAACATATCACACTTTTCATCATAGTGCTTTTACCAATGCATAAAATGCATGGAGAAGTCATTTCGAATGACTGGTCCTCAGTGTTGTGAGAACGATGACTGGTTAAAATTTTTGGTGGTTTCTTGTTCAGTCCATAGGCCTACATCATGTGGCAAACCGGTGAGCATGTGGCTCTATTAGTATAGGAGATACCTGAAAACATATCACACTTTTCATCATAGTGCTTTTACCAATGCATAAAATGCATGGAGAAGTCATTTCGAATGACTGGTCCTCAGTGTTGTGAGAACGATGACTGGTTAAAATTTTTGGTGGTTTCTTGTTCAGTCCATAGGCCTACATCATGTGGCAAACCGGTGAGCATGTGGCTCTATTAGTATAGGAGATACCTGAAAACATATCACACTTTTCATCATAGTGCTTTTACCAATGCATAAAATGCATGGAGAAGTCATTTCGAATGACTGGTCCTCAGTGTTGTGAGAACGATGACTGGTTAAAATTTTTGGTGGTTTCTTGTTCAGTCCATAGGCCTACATCATGTGGCAAACCGGTGAGCATGTGGCTCTATTAGTATAGGAGATACCTGAAAACATATCACACTTTTCATCATAGTGCTTTTACCAATGCATAAAATGCATGGAGAAGTCATTTCGAATGACTGGTCCTCAGTGTTGTGAGAACGATGACTGGTTAAAATTTTTGGTGGTTTCTTGTTCAGTCCATAGGCCTACATCATGTGGCAAACCGGTGAGCATGTGGCTCTATTAGTATAGGAGATACCTGAAAACATATCACACTTTTCATCATAGTGCTTTTACCAATGCATAAAATGCATGGAGAAGTCATTTCGAATGACTGGTCCTCAGTGTTGTGAGAACGATGACTGGTTAAAATTTTTGGTGGTTTCTTGTTCAGTCCATAGGCCTACATCATGTGGCAAACCGGTGAGCATGTGGCTCTATTAGTATAGGAGATACCTGAAAACATATCACACTTTTCATCATAGTGCTTTTACCAATGCATAAAATGCATGGAGAAGTCATTTCGAATGACTGGTCCTCAGTGTTGTGAGAACGATGACTGGTTAAAATTTTTGGTGGTTTCTTGTTCAGTCCATAGGCCTACATCATGTGGCAAACCGGTGAGCATGTGGCTCTATTAGTATAGGAGATACCTGAAAACATATCACACTTTTCATCATAGTGCTTTTACCAATGCATAAAATGCATGGAGAAGTCATTTCGAATGACTGGTCCTCAGTGTTGTGAGAACGATGACTGGTTAAAATTTTTGGTGGTTTCTTGTTCAGTCCATAGGCCTACATCATGTGGCAAACCGGTGAGCATGTGGCTCTATTAGTATAGGAGATACCTGAAAACATATCACACTTTTCATCATAGTGCTTTTACCAATGCATAAAATGCATGGAGAAGTCATTTCGAATGACTGGTCCTCAGTGTTGTGAGAACGATGACTGGTTAAAATTTTTGGTGGTTTCTTGTTCAGTCCATAGGCCTACATCATGTGGCAAACCGGTGAGCATGTGGCTCTATTAGTATAGGAGATACCTGAAAACATATCACACTTTTCATCATAGTGCTTTTACCAATGCATAAAATGCATGGAGAAGTCATTTCGAATGACTGGTCCTCAGTGTTGTGAGAACGATGACTGGTTAAAATTTTTGGTGGTTTCTTGTTCAGTCCATAGGCCTACATCATGTGGCAAACCGGTGAGCATGTGGCTCTATTAGTATAGGAGATACCTGAAAACATATCACACTTTTCATCATAGTGCTTTTACCAATGCATAAAATGCATGGAGAAGTCATTTCGAATGACTGGTCCTCAGTGTTGTGAGAACGATGACTGGTTAAAATTTTTGGTGGTTTCTTGTTCAGTCCATAGGCCTACATCATGTGGCAAACCGGTGAGCATGTGGCTCTATTAGTATAGGAGATACCTGAAAACATATCACACTTTTCATCATAGTGCTTTTACCAATGCATAAAATGCATGGAGAAGTCATTTCGAATGACTGGTCCTCAGTGTTGTGAGAACGATGACTGGTTAAAATTTTTGGTGGTTTCTTGTTCAGTCCATAGGCCTACATCATGTGGCAAACCGGTGAGCATGTGGCTCTATTAGTATAGGAGATACCTGAAAACATATCACACTTTTCATCATAGTGCTTTTACCAATGCATAAAATGCATGGAGAAGTCATTTCGAATGACTGGTCCTCAGTGTTGTGAGAACGATGACTGGTTAAAATTTTTGGTGGTTTCTTGTTCAGTCCATAGGCCTACATCATGTGGCAAACCGGTGAGCATGTGGCTCTATTAGTATAGGAGATACCTGAAAACATATCACACTTTTCATCATAGTGCTTTTACCAATGCATAAAATGCATGGAGAAGTCATTTCGAATGACTGGTCCTCAGTGTTGTGAGAACGATGACTGGTTAAAATTTTTGGTGGTTTCTTGTTCAGTCCATAGGCCTACATCATGTGGCAAACCGGTGAGCATGTGGCTCTATTAGTATAGGAGATACCTGAAAACATATCACACTTTTCATCATAGTGCTTTTACCAATGCATAAAATGCATGGAGAAGTCATTTCGAATGACTGGTCCTCAGTGTTGTGAGAACGATGACTGGTTAAAATTTTTGGTGGTTTCTTGTTCAGTCCATAGGCCTACATCATGTGGCAAACCGGTGAGCATGTGGCTCTATTAGTATAGGAGATACCTGAAAACATATCACACTTTTCATCATAGTGCTTTTACCAATGCATAAAATGCATGGAGAAGTCATTTCGAATGACTGGTCCTCAGTGTTGTGAGAACGATGACTGGTTAAAATTTTTGGTGGTTTCTTGTTCAGTCCATAGGCCTACATCATGTGGCAAACCGGTGAGCATGTGGCTCTATTAGTATAGGAGATACCTGAAAACATATCACACTTTTCATCATAGTGCTTTTACCAATGCATAAAATGCATGGAGAAGTCATTTCGAATGACTGGTCCTCAGTGTTGTGAGAACGATGACTGGTTAAAATTTTTGGTGGTTTCTTGTTCAGTCCATAGGCCTACATCATGTGGCAAACCGGTGAGCATGTGGCTCTATTAGTATAGGAGATACCTGAAAACATATCACACTTTTCATCATAGTGCTTTTACCAATGCATAAAATGCATGGAGAAGTCATTTCGAATGACTGGTCCTCAGTGTTGTGAGAACGATGACTGGTTAAAATTTTTGGTGGTTTCTTGTTCAGTCCATAGGCCTACATCATGTGGCAAACCGGTGAGCATGTGGCTCTATTAGTATAGGAGATACCTGAAAACATATCACACTTTTCATCATAGTGCTTTTACCAATGCATAAAATGCATGGAGAAGTCATTTCGAATGACTGGTCCTCAGTGTTGTGAGAACGATGACTGGTTAAAATTTTTGGTGGTTTCTTGTTCAGTCCATAGGCCTACATCATGTGGCAAACCGGTGAGCATGTGGCTCTATTAGTATAGGAGATACCTGAAAACATATCACACTTTTCATCATAGTGCTTTTACCAATGCATAAAATGCATGGAGAAGTCATTTCGAATGACTGGTCCTCAGTGTTGTGAGAACGATGACTGGTTAAAATTTTTGGTGGTTTCTTGTTCAGTCCATAGGCCTACATCATGTGGCAAACCGGTGAGCATGTGGCTCTATTAGTATAGGAGATACCTGAAAACATATCACACTTTTCATCATAGTGCTTTTACCAATGCATAAAATGCATGGAGAAGTCATTTCGAATGACTGGTCCTCAGTGTTGTGAGAACGATGACTGGTTAAAATTTTTGGTGGTTTCTTGTTCAGTCCATAGGCCTACATCATGTGGCAAACCGGTGAGCATGTGGCTCTATTAGTATAGGAGATACCTGAAAACATATCACACTTTTCATCATAGTGCTTTTACCAATGCATAAAATGCATGGAGAAGTCATTTCGAATGACTGGTCCTCAGTGTTGTGAGAACGATGACTGGTTAAAATTTTTGGTGGTTTCTTGTTCAGTCCATAGGCCTACATCATGTGGCAAACCGGTGAGCATGTGGCTCTATTAGTATAGGAGATACCTGAAAACATATCACACTTTTCATCATAGTGCTTTTACCAATGCATAAAATGCATGGAGAAGTCATTTCGAATGACTGGTCCTCAGTGTTGTGAGAACGATGACTGGTTAAAATTTTTGGTGGTTTCTTGTTCAGTCCATAGGCCTACATCATGTGGCAAACCGGTGAGCATGTGGCTCTATTAGTATAGGAGATACCTGAAAACATATCACACTTTTCATCATAGTGCTTTTACCAATGCATAAAATGCATGGAGAAGTCATTTCGAATGACTGGTCCTCAGTGTTGTGAGAACGATGACTGGTTAAAATTTTTGGTGGTTTCTTGTTCAGTCCATAGGCCTACATCATGTGGCAAACCGGTGAGCATGTGGCTCTATTAGTATAGGAGATACCTGAAAACATATCACACTTTTCATCATAGTGCTTTTACCAATGCATAAAATGCATGGAGAAGTCATTTCGAATGACTGGTCCTCAGTGTTGTGAGAACGATGACTGGTTAAAATTTTTGGTGGTTTCTTGTTCAGTCCATAGGCCTACATCATGTGGCAAACCGGTGAGCATGTGGCTCTATTAGTATAGGAGATACCTGAAAACATATCACACTTTTCATCATAGTGCTTTTACCAATGCATAAAATGCATGGAGAAGTCATTTCGAATGACTGGTCCTCAGTGTTGTGAGAACGATGACTGGTTAAAATTTTTGGTGGTTTCTTGTTCAGTCCATAGGCCTACATCATGTGGCAAACCGGTGAGCATGTGGCTCTATTAGTATAGGAGATACCTGAAAACATATCACACTTTTCATCATAGTGCTTTTACCAATGCATAAAATGCATGGAGAAGTCATTTCGAATGACTGGTCCTCAGTGTTGTGAGAACGATGACTGGTTAAAATTTTTGGTGGTTTCTTGTTCAGTCCATAGGCCTACATCATGTGGCAAACCGGTGAGCATGTGGCTCTATTAGTATAGGAGATACCTGAAAACATATCACACTTTTCATCATAGTGCTTTTACCAATGCATAAAATGCATGGAGAAGTCATTTCGAATGACTGGTCCTCAGTGTTGTGAGAACGATGACTGGTTAAAATTTTTGGTGGTTTCTTGTTCAGTCCATAGGCCTACATCATGTGGCAAACCGGTGAGCATGTGGCTCTATTAGTATAGGAGATACCTGAAAACATATCACACTTTTCATCATAGTGCTTTTACCAATGCATAAAATGCATGGAGAAGTCATTTCGAATGACTGGTCCTCAGTGTTGTGAGAACGATGACTGGTTAAAATTTTTGGTGGTTTCTTGTTCAGTCCATAGGCCTACATCATGTGGCAAACCGGTGAGCATGTGGCTCTATTAGTATAGGAGATACCTGAAAACATATCACACTTTTCATCATAGTGCTTTTACCAATGCATAAAATGCATGGAGAAGTCATTTCGAATGACTGGTCCTCAGTGTTGTGAGAACGATGACTGGTTAAAATTTTTGGTGGTTTCTTGTTCAGTCCATAGGCCTACATCATGTGGCAAACCGGTGAGCATGTGGCTCTATTAGTATAGGAGATACCTGAAAACATATCACACTTTTCATCATAGTGCTTTTACCAATGCATAAAATGCATGGAGAAGTCATTTCGAATGACTGGTCCTCAGTGTTGTGAGAACGATGACTGGTTAAAATTTTTGGTGGTTTCTTGTTCAGTCCATAGGCCTACATCATGTGGCAAACCGGTGAGCATGTGGCTCTATTAGTATAGGAGATACCTGAAAACATATCACACTTTTCATCATAGTGCTTTTACCAATGCATAAAATGCATGGAGAAGTCATTTCGAATGACTGGTCCTCAGTGTTGTGAGAACGATGACTGGTTAAAATTTTTGGTGGTTTCTTGTTCAGTCCATAGGCCTACATCATGTGGCAAACCGGTGAGCATGTGGCTCTATTAGTATAGGAGATACCTGAAAACATATCACACTTTTCATCATAGTGCTTTTACCAATGCATAAAATGCATGGAGAAGTCATTTCGAATGACTGGTCCTCAGTGTTGTGAGAACGATGACTGGTTAAAATTTTTGGTGGTTTCTTGTTCAGTCCATAGGCCTACATCATGTGGCAAACCGGTGAGCATGTGGCTCTATTAGTATAGGAGATACCTGAAAACATATCACACTTTTCATCATAGTGCTTTTACCAATGCATAAAATGCATGGAGAAGTCATTTCGAATGACTGGTCCTCAGTGTTGTGAGAACGATGACTGGTTAAAATTTTTGGTGGTTTCTTGTTCAGTCCATAGGCCTACATCATGTGGCAAACCGGTGAGCATGTGGCTCTATTAGTATAGGAGATACCTGAAAACATATCACACTTTTCATCATAGTGCTTTTACCAATGCATAAAATGCATGGAGAAGTCATTTCGAATGACTGGTCCTCAGTGTTGTGAGAACGATGACTGGTTAAAATTTTTGGTGGTTTCTTGTTCAGTCCATAGGCCTACATCATGTGGCAAACCGGTGAGCATGTGGCTCTATTAGTATAGGAGATACCTGAAAACATATCACACTTTTCATCATAGTGCTTTTACCAATGCATAAAATGCATGGAGAAGTCATTTCGAATGACTGGTCCTCAGTGTTGTGAGAACGATGACTGGTTAAAATTTTTGGTGGTTTCTTGTTCAGTCCATAGGCCTACATCATGTGGCAAACCGGTGAGCATGTGGCTCTATTAGTATAGGAGATACCTGAAAACATATCACACTTTTCATCATAGTGCTTTTACCAATGCATAAAATGCATGGAGAAGTCATTTCGAATGACTGGTCCTCAGTGTTGTGAGAACGATGACTGGTTAAAATTTTTGGTGGTTTCTTGTTCAGTCCATAGGCCTACATCATGTGGCAAACCGGTGAGCATGTGGCTCTATTAGTATAGGAGATACCTGAAAACATATCACACTTTTCATCATAGTGCTTTTACCAATGCATAAAATGCATGGAGAAGTCATTTCGAATGACTGGTCCTCAGTGTTGTGAGAACGATGACTGGTTAAAATTTTTGGTGGTTTCTTGTTCAGTCCATAGGCCTACATCATGTGGCAAACCGGTGAGCATGTGGCTCTATTAGTATAGGAGATACCTGAAAACATATCACACTTTTCATCATAGTGCTTTTACCAATGCATAAAATGCATGGAGAAGTCATTTCGAATGACTGGTCCTCAGTGTTGTGAGAACGATGACTGGTTAAAATTTTTGGTGGTTTCTTGTTCAGTCCATAGGCCTACATCATGTGGCAAACCGGTGAGCATGTGGCTCTATTAGTATAGGAGATACCTGAAAACATATCACACTTTTCATCATAGTGCTTTTACCAATGCATAAAATGCATGGAGAAGTCATTTCGAATGACTGGTCCTCAGTGTTGTGAGAACGATGACTGGTTAAAATTTTTGGTGGTTTCTTGTTCAGTCCATAGGCCTACATCATGTGGCAAACCGGTGAGCATGTGGCTCTATTAGTATAGGAGATACCTGAAAACATATCACACTTTTCATCATAGTGCTTTTACCAATGCATAAAATGCATGGAGAAGTCATTTCGAATGACTGGTCCTCAGTGTTGTGAGAACGATGACTGGTTAAAATTTTTGGTGGTTTCTTGTTCAGTCCATAGGCCTACATCATGTGGCAAACCGGTGAGCATGTGGCTCTATTAGTATAGGAGATACCTGAAAACATATCACACTTTTCATCATAGTGCTTTTACCAATGCATAAAATGCATGGAGAAGTCATTTCGAATGACTGGTCCTCAGTGTTGTGAGAACGATGACTGGTTAAAATTTTTGGTGGTTTCTTGTTCAGTCCATAGGCCTACATCATGTGGCAAACCGGTGAGCATGTGGCTCTATTAGTATAGGAGATACCTGAAAACATATCACACTTTTCATCATAGTGCTTTTACCAATGCATAAAATGCATGGAGAAGTCATTTCGAATGACTGGTCCTCAGTGTTGTGAGAACGATGACTGGTTAAAATTTTTGGTGGTTTCTTGTTCAGTCCATAGGCCTACATCATGTGGCAAACCGGTGAGCATGTGGCTCTATTAGTATAGGAGATACCTGAAAACATATCACACTTTTCATCATAGTGCTTTTACCAATGCATAAAATGCATGGAGAAGTCATTTCGAATGACTGGTCCTCAGTGTTGTGAGAACGATGACTGGTTAAAATTTTTGGTGGTTTCTTGTTCAGTCCATAGGCCTACATCATGTGGCAAACCGGTGAGCATGTGGCTCTATTAGTATAGGAGATACCTGAAAACATATCACACTTTTCATCATAGTGCTTTTACCAATGCATAAAATGCATGGAGAAGTCATTTCGAATGACTGGTCCTCAGTGTTGTGAGAACGATGACTGGTTAAAATTTTTGGTGGTTTCTTGTTCAGTCCATAGGCCTACATCATGTGGCAAACCGGTGAGCATGTGGCTCTATTAGTATAGGAGATACCTGAAAACATATCACACTTTTCATCATAGTGCTTTTACCAATGCATAAAATGCATGGAGAAGTCATTTCGAATGACTGGTCCTCAGTGTTGTGAGAACGATGACTGGTTAAAATTTTTGGTGGTTTCTTGTTCAGTCCATAGGCCTACATCATGTGGCAAACCGGTGAGCATGTGGCTCTATTAGTATAGGAGATACCTGAAAACATATCACACTTTTCATCATAGTGCTTTTACCAATGCATAAAATGCATGGAGAAGTCATTTCGAATGACTGGTCCTCAGTGTTGTGAGAACGATGACTGGTTAAAATTTTTGGTGGTTTCTTGTTCAGTCCATAGGCCTACATCATGTGGCAAACCGGTGAGCATGTGGCTCTATTAGTATAGGAGATACCTGAAAACATATCACACTTTTCATCATAGTGCTTTTACCAATGCATAAAATGCATGGAGAAGTCATTTCGAATGACTGGTCCTCAGTGTTGTGAGAACGATGACTGGTTAAAATTTTTGGTGGTTTCTTGTTCAGTCCATAGGCCTACATCATGTGGCAAACCGGTGAGCATGTGGCTCTATTAGTATAGGAGATACCTGAAAACATATCACACTTTTCATCATAGTGCTTTTACCAATGCATAAAATGCATGGAGAAGTCATTTCGAATGACTGGTCCTCAGTGTTGTGAGAACGATGACTGGTTAAAATTTTTGGTGGTTTCTTGTTCAGTCCATAGGCCTACATCATGTGGCAAACCGGTGAGCATGTGGCTCTATTAGTATAGGAGATACCTGAAAACATATCACACTTTTCATCATAGTGCTTTTACCAATGCATAAAATGCATGGAGAAGTCATTTCGAATGACTGGTCCTCAGTGTTGTGAGAACGATGACTGGTTAAAATTTTTGGTGGTTTCTTGTTCAGTCCATAGGCCTACATCATGTGGCAAACCGGTGAGCATGTGGCTCTATTAGTATAGGAGATACCTGAAAACATATCACACTTTTCATCATAGTGCTTTTACCAATGCATAAAATGCATGGAGAAGTCATTTCGAATGACTGGTCCTCAGTGTTGTGAGAACGATGACTGGTTAAAATTTTTGGTGGTTTCTTGTTCAGTCCATAGGCCTACATCATGTGGCAAACCGGTGAGCATGTGGCTCTATTAGTATAGGAGATACCTGAAAACATATCACACTTTTCATCATAGTGCTTTTACCAATGCATAAAATGCATGGAGAAGTCATTTCGAATGACTGGTCCTCAGTGTTGTGAGAACGATGACTGGTTAACATTTTTGGTGGTTTCTTGTTCAGTCCATAGGCCTACATCATGTGGCAAACCGGTGAGCATGTGGCTCTATTAGTATAGGAGATACCTGAAAACATATCACACTTTTCATCATAGTGCTTTTACCAATGCATAAAATGCATGGAGAAGTCATTTCGAATGACTGGTCCTCAGTGTTGTGAGAACGATGACTGGTTAACATTTTTGGTGGTTTCTTGTTCAGTCCATAGGCCTACATCATGTGGCAAACCGGTGAGCATGTGGCTCTATTAGTATAGGAGATACCTGAAAACATATCACACTTTTCATCATAGTGCTTTTACCAATGCATAAAATGCATGGAGAAGTCATTTCGAATGACTGGTCCTCAGTGTTGTGAGAACGATGACTGGTTAAAATTTTTGGTGGTTTCTTGTTCAGTCCATAGGCCTACATCATGTGGCAAACCGGTGAGCATGTGGCTCTATTAGTATAGGAGATACCTGAAAACATATCACACTTTTCATCATAGTGCTTTTACCAATGCATAAAATGCATGGAGAAGTCATTTCGAATGACTGGTCCTCAGTGTTGTGAGAACGATGACTGGTTAAAATTTTTGGTGGTTTCTTGTTCAGTCCATAGGCCTACATCATGTGGCAAACCGGTGAGCATGTGGCTCTATTAGTATAGGAGATACCTGAAAACATATCACACTTTTCATCATAGTGCTTTTACCAATGCATAAAATGCATGGAGAAGTCATTTCGAATGACTGGTCCTCAGTGTTGTGAGAACGATGACTGGTTAAAATTTTTGGTGGTTTCTTGTTCAGTCCATAGGCCTACATCATGTGGCAAACCGGTGAGCATGTGGCTCTATTAGTATAGGAGATACCTGAAAACATATCACACTTTTCATCATAGTGCTTTTACCAATGCATAAAATGCATGGAGAAGTCATTTCGAATGACTGGTCCTCAGTGTTGTGAGAACGATGACTGGTTAAAATTTTTGGTGGTTTCTTGTTCAGTCCATAGGCCTACATCATGTGGCAAACCGGTGAGCATGTGGCTCTATTAGTATAGGAGATACCTGAAAACATATCACACTTTTCATCATAGTGCTTTTACCAATGCATAAAATGCATGGAGAAGTCATTTCGAATGACTGGTCCTCAGTGTTGTGAGAACGATGACTGGTTAAAATTTTTGGTGGTTTCTTGTTCAGTCCATAGGCCTACATCATGTGGCAAACCGGTGAGCATGTGGCTCTATTAGTATAGGAGATACCTGAAAACATATCACACTTTTCATCATAGTGCTTTTACCAATGCATAAAATGCATGGAGAAGTCATTTCGAATGACTGGTCCTCAGTGTTGTGAGAACGATGACTGGTTAAAATTTTTGGTGGCTTCTTGTTCAGTCCATAGGCCTACATCATGTGGCAAACCGGTGAGCATGTGGCTCTATTAGTATAGGAGATACCTGAAAACATATCACACTTTTCATCATAGTGCTTTTACCAATGCATAAAATGCATGGAGAAGTCATTTCGAATGACTGGTCCTCAGTGTTGTGAGAACGATGACTGGTTAAAATTTTTGGTGGTTTCTTGTTCAGTCCATAGGCCTACATCATGTGGCAAACCGGTGAGCATGTGGCTCTATGAGTATAGGAGATACCTGAAAACATATCACACTTTTCATCATAGTGTTTTTACCAATGCATAAAATGCATGGAGAAGTCATTTCGAATGACTGGTCCTCAGTGTTGTGAGAACGATGACTGGTTAAAATTTTTGGTGGTTTCTTGTTCAGTCCATAGGCCTACATCATGTGGCAAACCGGTGAGCATGTGGCTCTATTAGTATAGGAGATACCTGAAAACATATCACACTTTTCATCATAGTGCATTTACCAATGCATAAAATGCATGGAGAAGTCATTTCGAATGACTGGTCCTCAGTGTTGTGAGAACGATGACTGGTTAAAATTTTTGGTGGCTTCTTGTTCAGTCCATAGGCCTACATCATGTGGCAAACCGGTGAGCATGTGGCTCTATTAGTATAGGAGATACCTGAAAACATATCACACTTTTCATCATAGTGCTTTTACCAATGCATAAAATGCATGGAGAAGTCATTTCGAATGACTGGTCCTCAGTGTTGTGAGAACGATGACTGGTTAAAATTTTTGGTGGTTTCTTGTTCAGTCCATAGGCCTACATCATGTGGCAAACCGGTGAGCATGTGGCTCTATTAGTATAGGAGATACCTGAAAACATATCACACTTTTCATCATAGTGCTTTTACCAATGCATAAAATGCATGGAGAAGTCATTTCGAATGACTGGTCCTCAGTGTTGTGAGAACGATGACTGGTTAAAATTTTTGGTGGTTTCTTGTTCAGTCCATAGGCCTACATCATGTGGCAAACCGGTGAGCATGTGGCTCTATTAGTATAGGAGATACCTGAAAACATATCACACTTTTCATCATAGTGCTTTTACCAATGCATAAAATGCATGGAGAAGTCATTTCGAATGACTGGTCCTCAGTGTTGTGAGAACGATGACTGGTTAAAATTTTTGGTGGTTTCTTGTTCAGTCCATAGGCCTACATCATGTGGCAAACCGGTGAGCATGTGGCTCTTTTAGTATAGGAGATACCTGAAAACATATCACACTTTTCATCATAGTGCTTTTACCAATGCATAAAATGCATGGAGAAGTCATTTCGAATGACTGGTCCTCAGTGTTGTGAGAACGATGACTGGTTAAAATTTTTGGTGGTTTCTTGTTCAGTCCATAGGCCTACATCATGTGGCAAACCGGAGAGCATGTGGCTCTATTAGTATAGGAGATACCTGAAAACATATCACACTTTTCATCATAGTGCTTTTACCAATGCATAAAATGCATGGAGAAGTCATTTCGAATGACTGGTCCTCAGTGTTGTGAGAACGATGACTGGTTAAAATTTTTGGTGGTTTCTTGTTCAGTCCATAGGCCTACATCATGTGGCAAACCGGTGAGCATGTGGCTCTATTAGTATAGGAGATACCTGAAAACATATCACACTTTTCATCATAGTGCTTTTACCAATGCATAAAATGCATGGAGAAGTCATTTCGAATGACTGGTCCTCAGTGTTGTGAGAACGATGACTGGTTAAAATTTTTGGTGGTTTCTTGTTCAGTCCATAGGCCTACATCATGTGGCAAACCGGTGAGCATGTGGCTCTATTAGTATAGGAGATACCTGAAAACATATCACACTTTTCATCATAGTGCTTTTACCAATGCATAAAATGCATGGAGAAGTCATTTCGAATGACTGGTCCTCAGTGTTGTGAGAACGATGACTGGTTAAAATTTTTGGTGGTTTCTTGTTCAGTCCATAGGCCTACATCATGTGGCAAACCGGTGAGCATGTGGCTCTATTAGTATAGGAGATACCTGAAAACATATCACACTTTTCATCATAGTGCTTTTACCAATGCATAAAATGCATGGAGAAGTCATTTCGAATGACTGGTCCTCAGTGTTGTGAGAACGATGACTGGTTAAAATTTTTGGTGGTTTCTTGTTCAGTCCATAGGCCTACATCATGTGGCAAACCGGTGAGCATGTGGCTCTATTAGTATAGGAGATACCTGAAAACATATCACACTTTTCATCATAGTGCTTTTACCAATGCATAAAATGCATGGAGAAGTCATTTCGAATGACTGGTCCTCAGTGTTGTGAGAACGATGACTGGTTAAAATTTTTGGTGGTTTCTTGTTCAGTCCATAGGCCTACATCATGTGGCAAACCGGTGAGCATGTGGCTCTATTAGTATAGGAGATACCTGAAAACATATCACACTTTTCATCATAGTGCTTTTACCAATGCATAAAATGCATGGAGAAGTCATTTCGAATGACTGGTCCTCAGTGTTGTGAGAACGATGACTGGTTAAAATTTTTGGTGGTTTCTTGTTCAGTCCATAGGCCTACATCATGTGGCAAACCGGTGAGCATGTGGCTCTATTAGTATAGGAGATACCTGAAAACATATCACACTTTTCATCATAGTGCTTTTACCAATGCATAAAATGCATGGAGAAGTCATTTCGAATGACTGGTCCTCAGTGTTGTGAGAACGATGACTGGTTAAAATTTTTGGTGGTTTCTTGTTCAGTCCATAGGCCTACATCATGTGGCAAACCGGTGAGCATGTGGCTCTATTAGTATAGGAGATACCTGAAAACATATCACACTTTTCATCATAGTGCTTTTACCAATGCATAAAATGCATGGAGAAGTCATTTCGAATGACTGGTCCTCAGTGTTGTGAGAACGATGACTGGTTAAAATTTTTGGTGGTTTCTTGTTCAGTCCATAGGCCTACATCATGTGGCAAACCGGTGAGCATGTGGCTCTATTAGTATAGGAGATACCTGAAAACATATCACACTTTTCATCATAGTGCTTTTACCAATGCATAAAATGCATGGAGAAGTCATTTCGAATGACTGGTCCTCAGTGTTGTGAGAACGATGACTGGTTAAAATTTTTGGTGGTTTCTTGTTCAGTCCATAGGCCTACATCATGTGGCAAACCGGTGAGCATGTGGCTCTATTAGTATAGGAGATACCTGAAAACATATCACACTTTTCATCATAGTGCTTTTACCAATGCATAAAATGCATGGAGAAGTCATTTCGAATGACTGGTCCTCAGTGTTGTGAGAACGATGACTGGTTAAAATTTTTGGTGGTTTCTTGTTCAGTCCATAGGCCTACATCATGTGGCAAACCGGTGAGCATGTGGCTCTATTAGTATAGGAGATACCTGAAAACATATCACACTTTTCATCATAGTGCTTTTACCAATGCATAAAATGCATGGAGAAGTCATTTCGAATGACTGGTCCTCAGTGTTGTGAGAACGATGACTGGTTAAAATTTTTGGTGGTTTCTTGTTCAGTCCATAGGCCTACATCATGTGGCAAACCGGTGAGCATGTGGCTCTATTAGTATAGGAGATACCTGAAAACATATCACACTTTTCATCATAGTGCTTTTACCAATGCATAAAATGCATGGAGAAGTCATTTCGAATGACTGGTCCTCAGTGTTGTGAGAACGATGACTGGTTAAAATTTTTGGTGGTTTCTTGTTCAGTCCATAGGCCTACATCATGTGGCAAACCGGTGAGCATGTGGCTCTATTAGTATAGGAGATACCTGAAAACATATCACACTTTTCATCATAGTGCTTTTACCAATGCATAAAATGCATGGAGAAGTCATTTCGAATGACTGGTCCTCAGTGTTGTGAGAACGATGACTGGTTAAAATTTTTGGTGGTTTCTTGTTCAGTCCATAGGCCTACATCATGTGGCAAACCGGTGAGCATGTGGCTCTATTAGTATAGGAGATACCTGAAAACATATCACACTTTTCATCATAGTGCTTTTACCAATGCATAAAATGCATGGAGAAGTCATTTCGAATGACTGGTCCTCAGTGTTGTGAGAACGATGACTGGTTAAAATTTTTGGTGGTTTCTTGTTCAGTCCATAGGCCTACATCATGTGGCAAACCGGTGAGCATGTGGCTCTATTAGTATAGGAGATACCTGAAAACATATCACACTTTTCATCATAGTGCTTTTACCAATGCATAAAATGCATGGAGAAGTCATTTCGAATGACTGGTCCTCAGTGTTGTGAGAACGATGACTGGTTAAAATTTTTGGTGGTTTCTTGTTCAGTCCATAGGCCTACATCATGTGGCAAACCGGTGAGCATGTGGCTCTATTAGTATAGGAGATACCTGAAAACATATCACACTTTTCATCATAGTGCTTTTACCAATGCATAAAATGCATGGAGAAGTCATTTCGAATGACTGGTCCTCAGTGTTGTGAGAACGATGACTGGTTAAAATTTTTGGTGGTTTCTTGTTCAGTCCATAGGCCTACATCATGTGGCAAACCGGTGAGCATGTGGCTCTATTAGTATAGGAGATACCTGAAAACATATCACACTTTTCATCATAGTGCTTTTACCAATGCATAAAATGCATGGAGAAGTCATTTCGAATGACTGGTCCTCAGTGTTGTGAGAACGATGACTGGTTAAAATTTTTGGTGGTTTCTTGTTCAGTCCATAGGCCTACATCATGTGGCAAACCGGTGAGCATGTGGCTCTATTAGTATAGGAGATACCTGAAAACATATCACACTTTTCATCATAGTGCTTTTACCAATGCATAAAATGCATGGAGAAGTCATTTCGAATGACTGGTCCTCAGTGTTGTGAGAACGATGACTGGTTAAAATTTTTGGTGGTTTCTTGTTCAGTCCATAGGCCTACATCATGTGGCAAACCGGTGAGCATGTGGCTCTATTAGTATAGGAGATACCTGAAAACATATCACACTTTTCATCATAGTGCTTTTACCAATGCATAAAATGCATGGAGAAGTCATTTCGAATGACTGGTCCTCAGTGTTGTGAGAACGATGACTGGTTAAAATTTTTGGTGGTTTCTTGTTCAGTCCATAGGCCTACATCATGTGGCAAACCGGTGAGCATGTGGCTCTATTAGTATAGGAGATACCTGAAAACATATCACACTTTTCATCATAGTGCTTTTACCAATGCATAAAATGCATGGAGAAGTCATTTCGAATGACTGGTCCTCAGTGTTGTGAGAACGATGACTGGTTAAAATTTTTGGTGGTTTCTTGTTCAGTCCATAGGCCTACATCATGTGGCAAACCGGTGAGCATGTGGCTCTATTAGTATAGGAGATACCTGAAAACATATCACACTTTTCATCATAGTGCTTTTACCAATGCATAAAATGCATGGAGAAGTCATTTCGAATGACTGGTCCTCAGTGTTGTGAGAACGATGACTGGTTAAAATTTTTGGTGGCTTCTTGTTCAGTCCATAGGCCTACATCATGTGGCAAACGCGTGAGCATGTGGCTCTATTAGTATAGGAGATAC